>NW_027227725.1:0-93575 GCF_037783145.1 Equus przewalskii | reverse complement strand
CCAGCTCTTTGGGAAGCTAAGAAACAACTCGCTCTGCACAGTGCTCTTACAGCCTACCGGGAACATCTCTTCCAAAGGCCTGTGAAACGCAGTTTCTTTGCAGGCCTGATCTGGCTGAAGTAGGACTTCTGCTCTGGGTGTGCTACTTTGCCCTAGAGCTGAAAGGCACAACGTGCAGGCTTCTTTCCAAAGGGCGAGTTGGGCCCCACAGCATCTTGCTTCCAGCTCTTTGGGAAGCTAAGAAACAACTCGCTCTGCACAGTGCTCTTACAGCCTACCGGGAACATCTCTTCCAAAGGCCTGTGAAACGCAGTTTCTTTGCAGGCCTGATCTGGCTGAAGTAGGACTTCTGCTCTGGGTGTGCTACTTTGCCCTAGAGCTGAAAGGCACAACGTGCAGGCTTCTTTCCAAAGGGCGAGTTGGGCCCCAGAGCATCTTGCTTCCAGCTCTTTGGGAAGCTAAGAAACAACTCGCTCTGCACAGTGCTCTTACAGCCTACCGGGAACATCTCTTCCAAAGGCCTGTGAAACGCAGTTTCTTTGCAAGCCTGATCTGGCTGAAGTAGGACTTCTGCTCTGGGTGTGCTACATTGCCCTAGAGCTGAAAGGCGCAACGTGCAGGCTTCTTTCCAAAGGGCGAGTTGGGCCCCACAGCATCTTGCTTCCAGCTCTTTGGGAAGCTAAGAAACAACTCGCTCTGCACAGTGCTCTTACAGCCTAGTGGGAACATCTCTTCCAAAGGCCTGTGAAACGCAGTTTCTTTGCAGGCCTGATCTGGCTGGAGTAGGACTTCTGCTCTGGGTGTGATACTTTGCCCTAGAGCTGAAAGGCACAACGTGCAGGCTTCTTTCCAAAGGGCGAGTTGGGCCCCACAGCATCTTGCTTCCAGCTCTTTGGGAAGCTAAGAAACCACTCGCTCTGCACAGTGTACTTACAGCCTACCGGAAACATCTCTTCCAAAGGCCTGGGAAACGCAGCTTCTTTGCAGGCCTGATCTGGCTGAAGTAGGACTTCTGCTCTGGGTGTGCTAATTGGCCCTAGAGCTGAAAGGCACAACGTGCAGGCTTCATTCGAAAGGGCGAGTTGGGCCCCACAGCATCTTGCTTCCAGCTCTTTGGGAAGCTAAGAAACAACTCGCTCTGCACAGTGCTCTTACAGCCTGCCAGGAACATCTCTTCCAAAGGTCTGTGAAACGCAGTTTCTTTGCAGGCCTGATCTGCCTGAAGTAGGACTTCTGCTCTGGGTGTGCTACTTTGCCCTAGAGCTGAAAGGCACAACGTGCAGGCTTCTTTCCAAAGGGCGAGTTGGGCCCCACAGCATCTTGCTTCCAGCTCTTTGGGAAGCTAAGAAACAACTCGCTCTGCACAGTGCTCTTACAGCCTACCTGGAACATCTCTTCCAAAGGCCTGTGAAACGCAGTTTCTTTGCAGGCCTGATCTGGCTGAAGTAGGACTTCTGCTCTGGGTGTGCTACTTTGCCCTAGAGCTGAAAGGCACAACGTGCAGGCTTCTTTCCAAAGGGCGAGTTTGGCCCCACAGCATCTTGCTTCCAGCTCTTTGGGAAGCTAAGAAACAACTCGCTCTGCACAGTGCTCTTACAGCCTAGTGGGAACATCTCTTCCAAAGGCCTGTGAAACGCAGTTTCTTTGCAGGCCTGATCTGCCTGAAGTAGGACATCTGCTCTGGGTGTGCTTCTTTGCCCTAGAGCTGAAAGGCACAACGTGCAGGCTTCTTTCCAAAGGGCGAGTTGGGCCCCACAGCATCTTGCTTCCAGCTCCTTGGCAAGCTAAGAAACAACTCGCTCTGCTCAGTGCTCTAACAGCCTACCGGGAACATCTCTTCCAAAGGCCTGTGAAACGCAGTTTCTTTGCAGGCCTGATCTGGATGAAGTAGGACTTCTGCTCTGGGTGTGCTACTTTGCCCTAGAGCTGAAAGGCACAACGTGCAGGCTTCTTTCCAAAGGGTGAGTTTGGCCCCACAGCTTCTTGCTTCCAGCTATTTCCGAATGTAAGAAACAACCTTCTCTGCACAGTGCTCTTACAGCCTACCGGTAAGGTCTCTTCCAGCGACCTGTGAAACGCAGTTTCTTTGCAGGCCTGATCTGGCTGAAGTAGAACTTCTGCTCTGAGTGTGCTACATTGCCCTAGAGCTGAAAGGCACAATGTTCAGGCTTCTTTCCAAAGGGCGAGTTGGGCCCCACAGCATCTTGCTTCCAGCTCTTTGGGAAGCTAAGAAACAACTCGCTCTGCACAGTGCTCTTACAGCCTAGTGGGAACATCTCTTCCAAAGGCCTGTGAAAGGCAGTTTCTTTGCAGGCCTGATCTGGCTGGAGTAGGACTTCTGCTCTGGGTGTGATACTTTGCCCTAGAGCTGAAAGGCACAACGTGCAGGCTTCTTTCCAAAGGGCGAGTTGGGCCCCACAGCATCTTGCTTCCAGCTCTTTGGGAAGCTAAGAAACAACTCGCTCTGCTCAGTGCTCTTACAGCCTACCGGGAACATCTCTTCCAAAGGCCTGTGAAACGCAGTTTCTTTGCAGGCCTGATCTGGCTGAAGTAGGACTTCTGCTCTGGGTGTGCTACTTTGCCCAAGAGCTGAAAGGCACAACGTGCAGGCTTCTTTCCAAAGGGCGAGTTGGGCCCCACAGCATCTTGCTTCCAGCTCTTTGGGAAGCTAAGAAACAACTCGCTCTGCACAGTGCTCTTACAGCCTACCTGGAGCATCTCTTCCAAAGGCCTGTAAAACGCAGTTTCTTTGCAGGCCTGATCTGGCTGAAGTAGGACTTCTGCTCTGGGTGTGCTACTTTGCCCTAGAGCCGAAAGGCACAACGTGCAGGCTTCTTTCCAAAGGGCGAGTTGGGCCCCACAGCATCTTGCTTCCAGCTCTTTGGGAAGCTAAGAAACAACTCGGTCTGCACAGTGCTCTTACAGCCTACCGGGAGCATCTCTTCCAAAGGCCTGTGAAACGCAGTTTCTTTGCAGGCCTGATCTGGCTGAAGTTGGACTTCTGCTCTGGGCGTGCTACTTTGCCCTAGAGCTGAAAGGCACAACGTGCAGGCTTCTTTCCAAAGGGCGAGTTGGACCCCACAGAATCTTGCTTCCAGCTCTTTGGGAAGCTAAGAAACAACTCGGTCTGCACAGTGCTCTTACAGCCTCCGGGGAGCATGTCTTCCAAAGGCCTGTGAAACGCAGTTTCTTTGCAGGCCTGATCTGCCTGAAGTAGGACTTCTGCTCTGGGTGTGCTACTTTGCCCTAGAGCTGAAAGGCACAACGTGCAGGCTTCTTTCCAAAGGGCGAGTTGGGCCCCACAGCATCTTGCTTCCAGATCTTTGGGAAGCTAAGAAACAACTCGCTCTGCACAGTGCTCTTACAGCCTCCGGGGAGCATGTCTTCCAAAGGCCTGTGAAACGCAGTTTCTTTGCAGGCCTGATCTGGCTGAAGTAGGACTTCTGCTCTGGGTGTGCTACTTTGCCCTAGAGCTGAAAGGCACAAGGTGCAGTCTTCTTTAAATGGGGCGAGTTGGGCCCACAGCATCTTGCTTCCAGCTCTTTGGGAAGCTAAGAAACAACTCGCTCTGCACAGTGCTCTTACAGCCTAGTGGGAACATCTCTTCCAAAGGCCTGTGAAACGCAGTTTCTTTGCAGGCCTGATCTGGCTGGAGTAGGATTTCTGCTCTGGGTGTGATACTTTGCCCTAGAGCTGAAAGGCACAACGTGCAGGCTTCTTTCCAAAGGGCGAGTTGGGCCCCACAGCATCTTGCTTCCAGCTCTTTGGGAAGCTAAGAAACAACTCGCTCTGCTCAGTGCTCTTACAGCCTACCGGGAACATCTCTTCCAAAGGCCTGTGAAACGCAGTTTCTTTGCAGGCCTGATCTGGCTGAAGTAGGACTTCTGCTCTGGGTGTGCTACTTTGCCCAATAGCTGAAAGGCACAACGTGCAGGCTTCTTTCCAAAGGGCGAGTTGGGCCCCACAGCATCTTGCTTCCAGCTCTTTGGGAAGCTAAGAAACAACTCGCTCTGCACAGTGCTCTTACAGCCTACCTGGAGCATCTCTTCCAAAGGCCTGTAAAACGCAGTTTCTTTGCAGGCCTGATCTGGCTGAAGTAGGACTTCTGCTCTGGGTGTGCTACTTTGCCCTAGAGCCGAAAGGCACAACGTGCAGGCTTCTTTCCAAAGGGCGAGTTGGGCCCCACAGCATCTTGCTTCCAGCTCTTTGGGAAGCTAAGAAACAACTCGGTCTGCACAGTGCTCTTACAGCCTACCGGGAACATCTCTTCCAAAGGCCTGTGAAACGCAGTTTCTTTGCAGGCCTGATCTGGCTGAAGTAGGACTTCTGCTCTGGGCGTGCTACTTTGCCCTAGAGCTGAAAGGCACAACGTGCAGGCTTCTTTCCAAAGGGCGAGTTGGACCCCACAGAATCTTGCTTCCAGCTCTTTGGGAAGCTAAGAAACAACTCGGTCTGCACAGTGCTCTTACAGCCTCCGGGGAGCATGTCTTCCAAAGGCCTGTTAAACGCAGTTTCTTTGCAGGCCTGATCTGGCTGAAGTAGGACTTCTGCTCTGGGTGTGCTTCTTTGGCCTAGAGCCGAAAGGCACAACGTACAGGCTTCTTTCCAAAGGGTGAGTTGGGCCCCACAGCATCTTGCTTCCAGCTCTTTGGGAAGCTAAGAAACAACTCGCTCTGCACAGTGCTCTTACAGCCTACCGGGAACATCTCTTCCAAAGTCCTGTGAAAGGCAGTTTCTTTGCAGGCCTGATCTGGCTGAAGTAGGATTTCTGCTCTGGGTTCGCTACTTTGCCCTAGAGCTGAAAGGCACAACGTGCAATCTTCTTTCCAAATGGCGATTTGGGCCCCACAGCATCTTGCTTCCAGCTCTTTGGGAAGCTAAGAAACAACTCGCTCTGCCTAGTGCTCTTACAGCCTATTGGGAACATCTCTTCCAAAGGACTGTGTAACGAAGTTTCTTTGCAGACCTGATCTGGCTGAAGTAGGACTTCTGCTCTGGGTGTGCTACTTTGCCCTAGAGCTGAAAGGCACAACGTGCAGGCTTCTTTCCAAAGGGCGAGTTGGGCCCCACAGCATCTTGCTTCCAGCTCTTTGGGAAGCTAAGAAACCACTCGCTCTGCACAGTGTACTTACAGCCTACGTGAAACATCTCTTCCAAAGGCCTGGGAAACGCAGCTTATTTGCAGGCCTGATCTGGCTGAAGTAGGACTTCTGCTCTGGGTGTGCTAATTGGCCCTAGAGCTGAAAGGCACAACGTGCAGGCTTCATTCCAAAGGGCGAGTTGGGCCCCACAGCATCCTGCTTCCAGCTCTTTGGGAAGCTAAGAAACAACTCGCTCTGCACAGTGCTCTCACAGCCTACCGGGAACATCTCTTCCAAAGGCCTGTGAAACGCAGTTTCTTTGCAGGCCTGATCTGGCTGAAGTAGGACTTCTGCTCTGGGTGTGCTACTTTGCCCTAGAGCTAAAAGGCACAACGTGCAGGCTTCTTTCCAAAGGGCGACTTGGGCCCCAGAGCATCTTGCTTCCAGCTCTTTGGGAAGCTAAGAAACAACTCGCTCTGCACAGTGCTCTTACAGCCTACCGGGAGCATCTCTTCCAAAGGCCTGTGAAACGCAGCTTCTTTGCAGGCCTGATCTGGCTGAAGTAGGACTTCTGCTCTGGGTGTGCTACTTTGCCCTAGAGCTGAAAGGCACAACGTGCAGGCTTCTTTCCAAAGGGTGAGTTGGGCCCCACAGCATCTTGCTTCCAGCTCTTTGGGAAGCTAAGAAACAACTCGCTCTGCACAGTGCTGTTACAGCCTACCGGGAACATCTCTTCCAAAGGCCTGTGAAACGCAGTTTCTTTGCAGGCCTGATCTGGCTGAAGTAGTACTTCTGCTCTGGGTGTGCTTCTTTGCCCTAGAGCTGAAAGGCACAATGTTCAGGCTTCTTTCCAAAGGGCGTGTTGGGCCCCACAGCATCTTGCTTCCAGCTCCTTGGCAAGCTAAGAAACAACTCGCTCTGCACAGTGCTCTTACAGCTTAGTGGGAACATCTCTTCCAAAGGCCTGTGAAACGCAGTTTCTTTGCAGGCCTGATCTGGCTGAAGTAGGACTTCTGCTCTGGGTGTGCTACTTTGCCCTAGAGCTGAAAGGCACAACGTGCAGGCTTCTTTCCAAAGGGCGAGTTGGGCCCCACAGCATCTTGCTTCCAGCTCTTTGGGAAGCTAAGAAACCACTCGCTCTGCACAGTGTACTTACAGCCTACCGGAAACATCTCTTCGAAAGGCCTGGGAAACGCAGCTTCTTTGCAGGCCTGATCTGGCTGAAGTAGGACTTCTGCTCTGGGTGTGCTAATTGGCCCTAGAGCTGAAAGGCACAAAGTGCAGGCTTCATTCGAAAGGGCGAGTTGGGCCCCACAGCATCTTGCTTCCAGCTCTTTGGGAAGCTAAGAAACAACTCGCTCTGCACAGTGTTCTTACAGCCTGCCAGGAACATCTCTTCCAAAGGCCTGTGAAAGGCAGTTTCTTTGCAGGCCTGATCTGGCTGAAGTAGGACTTCTGCTCTGGGTGTGCTACTTTGCCCTAGAGCTGAAAGGCACAAGGTGCAGGCTTCTTTAAAAGGGGCGAGTTGGGCCAACAGCATCTTGCTTCCAGCTCTTTGGGAAGCTAAGAAACAACTCGCTCTGCACAGTGCTCTTACAGCCTACCTGGAGCATCTCTTCCAAAGGCCTGTGAAACGCAGTTTCTTTGCAGGCCTGATCTGGCTGAAGTAGGACTTCTGCTCTGGGTGTGCTACTTTGCCCTAGAGCTGAAAGGCACAACGTGCAGGCTTCTTTCCAAAGGGCGACTTGGGCCCCAGAGCATCTTGCTTCCAGCTCTTTGGGAAGCTAAGAAACAACTCGCTCTGCACAGTGCTCTTACAGCCTACCGGGAGCATCTCTTCCAGAGGCCTGTGAAACGCAGATTCTTTGCAGGCCTGATCTGGCTGAAGTAGGACTTCTGCTCTGGGTGTGCTACTTTGCCCTAGAGCTGAAAGGCACAACGTGCAGGCTTCTTTCCAAAGGGCGAGTTGGGCCCCACAGCATCTTGCTTCCAGCTCTTTGGGAAGCTAAGAAACAACTCGCTCTGCACAGTGCTCTTACAGCCTACCGGGAACATCTCTTCCAAAGGCCTGTGAAACGCAGTTTCTTTGCAGGCCTGATCTGGCTGAAGTAGTACTTCTGCTCTGGGTGTGCTTCTTTGCCCTAGAGCTGAAAGGCACAATGTTCAGGCTTCTTTCCAAAGGGCGTGTTGGGCCCCACAGCATCTTGCTTCCAGCTCCTTGGCAAGCTAAGAAACAACTCGCTCTGCACAGTGCTCTTACAGCCTAGTGGGAACATCTCTTCCAAAGGCCTGTGAAACACAGTTTCTTTGCAGGCCTGATCTGGCTGAAGTAGGACTTCTGCTCTGGGTGTGCTACTTTGCCCTAGAGCTGAAAGGCACAACGTGCAGGCTTCTTTCCAAAGGGCGAGTTGGGCCCCACAGCATCTTGCTTCCAGCTCTTTGGGAAGCTAAGAAACCACTCGCTCTGCACAGTGTTCTTACAGCCTACCGGAAACATCTCTTCCAAAGGCCTGGGAAACGCAGCTTCTTTGCAGGCCTGATCTGGCTGAAGTAGGATTTCTGCTCTGGGTTCGCTACTTTGCCCTAGAGCTGAAAGGCACAACGTGCAATCTTCTTTCCAAATGGCGATTTGGGCCCCACAGCATCTTGCTTCCAGCTCTTTGGGAAGCTAAGAAACAACTCGCTCTGCCTAGTGCTCTTACAGCCTATTGGGAACATCTCTTCCAAAGGACTGTGTAACGAAGTTTCTTTGCAGACCTGATCTGGCTGAAGTAGGACTTCTGCTCTGGGTGTGCTACTTTGCCCTAGAGCTGAAAGGCACAACGTGCAGGCTTCTTTCCAAAGGGCGAGTTGGGCCCCACAGCATCTTGCTTCCAGCTCTTTGGGAAGCTAAGAAACCACTCGCTCTGCACAGTGTACTTACAGCCTACGTGAAACATCTCTTCCAAAGGCCTGGGAAACGCAGCTTATTTGCAGGCCTGATCTGGCTGAAGTAGGACTTCTGCTCTGGGTGTGCTAATTGGCCCTAGAGCTGAAAGGCACAACGTGCAGGCTTCATTCCAAAGGGCGAGTTGGGCCCCACAGCATCCTGCTTCCAGCTCTTTGGGAAGCTAAGAAACAACTCGCTCTGCACAGTGCTCTCACAGCCTACCGGGAACATCTCTTCCAAAGGCCTGTGAAACGCAGTTTCTTTGCAGGCCTGATCTGGCTGAAGTAGGACTTCTGCTCTGGGTGTGCTACTTTGCCCTAGAGCTAAAAGGCACAACGTGCAGGCTTCTTTCCAAAGGGCGACTTGGGCCCCAGAGCATCTTGCTTCCAGCTCTTTGGGAAGCTAAGAAACAACTCGCTCTGCACAGTGCTCTTACAGCCTACCGGGAGCATCTCTTCCAAAGGCCTGTGAAACGCAGCTTCTTTGCAGGCCTGATCTGGCTGAAGTAGGACTTCTGCTCTGGGTGTGCTACTTTGCCCTAGAGCTGAAAGGCACAACGTGCAGGCTTCTTTCCAAAGGGTGAGTTGGGCCCCACAGCATCTTGCTTCCAGCTCTTTGGGAAGCTAAGAAACAACTCGCTCTGCACAGTGCTGTTACAGCCTACCGGGAACATCTCTTCCAAAGGCCTGTGAAACGCAGTTTCTTTGCAGGCCTGATCTGGCTGAAGTAGTACTTCTGCTCTGGGTGTGCTTCTTTGCCCTAGAGCTGAAAGGCACAATGTTCAGGCTTCTTTCCAAAGGGCGTGTTGGGCCCCACAGCATCTTGCTTCCAGCTCCTTGGCAAGCTAAGAAACAACTCGCTCTGCACAGTGCTCTTACAGCTTAGTGGGAACATCTCTTCCAAAGGCCTGTGAAACGCAGTTTCTTTGCAGGCCTGATCTGGCTGAAGTAGGACTTCTGCTCTGGGTGTGCTACTTTGCCCTAGAGCTGAAAGGCACAACGTGCAGGCTTCTTTCCAAAGGGCGAGTTGGGCCCCACAGCATCTTGCTTCCAGCTCTTTGGGAAGCTAAGAAACCACTCGCTCTGCACAGTGTACTTACAGCCTACCGGAAACATCTCTTCGAAAGGCCTGGGAAACGCAGCTTCTTTGCAGGCCTGATCTGGCTGAAGTAGGACTTCTGCTCTGGGTGTGCTAATTGGCCCTAGAGCTGAAAGGCACAAAGTGCAGGCTTCATTCGAAAGGGCGAGTTGGGCCCCACAGCATCTTGCTTCCAGCTCTTTGGGAAGCTAAG
The DNA here is from genome assembly GCF_037783145.1 of Equus przewalskii. Classification (NCBI taxonomy): domain Eukaryota; kingdom Metazoa; phylum Chordata; class Mammalia; order Perissodactyla; family Equidae; genus Equus; species Equus przewalskii. The sequence goes on along the minus strand of NW_027227725.1, from coordinate 84,274 downwards.
AAACAACTCGCTCTGCACAGTGTTCTTACAGCCTGCCAGGAACATCTCTTCCAAAGGCCTGTGAAAGGCAGTTTCTTTGCAGGCCTGATCTGGCTGAAGTAGGACTTCTGCTCTGGGTGTGCTACTTTGCCCTAGAGCTGAAAGGCACAAGGTGCAGGCTTCTTTAAAAGGGGCGAGTTGGGCCAACAGCATCTTGCTTCCAGCTCTTTGGGAAGCTAAGAAACAACTCGCTCTGCACAGTGCTCTTACAGCCTACCTGGAGCATCTCTTCCAAAGGCCTGTGAAACGCAGTTTCTTTGCAGGCCTGATCTGGCTGAAGTAGGACTTCTGCTCTGGGTGTGCTACTTTGCCCTAGAGCTGAAAGGCACAACGTGCAGGCTTCTTTCCAAAGGGCGACTTGGGCCCCAGAGCATCTTGCTTCCAGCTCTTTGGGAAGCTAAGAAACAACTCGCTCTGCACAGTGCTCTTACAGCCTACCGGGAGCATCTCTTCCAGAGGCCTGTGAAACGCAGATTCTTTGCAGGCCTGATCTGGCTGAAGTAGGACTTCTGCTCTGGGTGTGCTACTTTGCCCTAGAGCTGAAAGGCACAACGTGCAGGCTTCTTTCCAAAGGGCGAGTTGGGCCCCACAGCATCTTGCTTCCAGCTCTTTGGGAAGCTAAGAAACAACTCGCTCTGCACAGTGCTCTTACAGCCTACCGGGAACATCTCTTCCAAAGGCCTGTGAAACGCAGTTTCTTTGCAGGCCTGATCTGGCTGAAGTAGTACTTCTGCTCTGGGTGTGCTTCTTTGCCCTAGAGCTGAAAGGCACAATGTTCAGGCTTCTTTCCAAAGGGCGTGTTGGGCCCCACAGCATCTTGCTTCCAGCTCCTTGGCAAGCTAAGAAACAACTCGCTCTGCACAGTGCTCTTACAGCCTAGTGGGAACATCTCTTCCAAAGGCCTGTGAAACACAGTTTCTTTGCAGGCCTGATCTGGCTGAAGTAGGACTTCTGCTCTGGGTGTGCTACTTTGCCCTAGAGCTGAAAGGCACAACGTGCAGGCTTCTTTCCAAAGGGCGAGTTGGGCCCCACAGCATCTTGCTTCCAGCTCTTTGGGAAGCTAAGAAACCACTCGCTCTGCACAGTGTACTTACAGCCTACCGGAAACATCTCTTCCAAAGGCCTGGGAAACGCAGCTTCTTTGCAGGCCTGATCTGGCTGAAGTAGGACTTCTGCTCTGGGTGTGCTAATTGGCCCTAGAGCTGAAAGGCACAAAGTGCAGGCTTCATTCGAAAGGGCGAGTTGGGCCCCACAGCATCTTGCTTCCAGCTCTTTGGGAAGCTAAGAAACAACTCGCTCTGCACAGTGTTCTTACAGCCTGCCAGGAACATCTCTTCCAAAGGCCTGTGAAACGCAGTTTCTTTGCAGGCCTGATCTGCCTGAAGTAGGACTTCTGCTCTGGGTGTGCTACTTTGCCCTAGAGCTGAAAGACACAAGGTGCAGGCTTCTTTAAAAGGGGCGAGTTGGGCCCCACAGCATCTTGCTTCCAGCTCTTTGGGAAGCTAAGAAACAACTCGCTCTGCACAGTGCTCTTACAGCCTAGTGGGAACATCTCTTCCAAAGGCCTGGGAAACGCAGTTTCTTTGCAGGCCTGATCTGGCTGGAGTAGGACTTCTGCTCTGGGTGTGATACTTTGCCCTAGAGCTGAAAGGCACAACGTGCAGGCTTCTTTCCAAAGGGCGAGTTGGGCCCCACAGCATCTTGCTTCCAGCTCTTTGGGAAGCTAAGAAACAACTCGCTCTGCACAGTGCTCTTACAGCCTACCTGGAGCATCTCTTCCAAAGGCCTGTAAAACGCAGTTTCTTTGCAGGCCTGATCTGGCTGAAGTAGGACTTCTGCTCTGGGTGTGCTACTTTGCCCTAGAGCCGAAAGGCACAACGTGCAGGCTTCTTTCCAAAGGGCGAGTTGGGCCCCACAGCATCTTGCTTCCAGCTCTTTGGGAAGCTAAGAAACAACTCGCTCTGCACAGTGCTCTTACAGCCTACCGGGAACATCTCTTCCAAAGGCCTGTGAAACGCAGTTTCTTTGCAGGCCTGATCTGGCTGAAGTAGGACTTCTGCTCTGGGTGTGCTACTTTGCCCTAGAGCTGAAAGGCACAACGTGCAGGCTTCTTTCCAAAGGGCGAGTTGGGCCCCACAGCATCTTGCTTCCAGCTCTTTGGGAAGCTAAGAAACAACTCGCTCTGCACAGTGCTCTTACAGCCTACCTGGAGCATCTCTTCCAAAGGCCTGTGAAACGCAGTTTCTTTGCAGGCCTGAGCTGGCTGAAGTAGGACTTCTGCTCTGGGTGTGCTACTTTGCCCTAGAGCTGAAAGGCACAACGTGCAGGCTTCTTTCCAAAGGGCGAGTTGGGCCCCACAGCATCTTGCTTCCAGCTCTTTGGGAAGCTAAGAAACAACTCGCTCTGCACAGTGCTCTTACAGCCTACCGGGAACATCTCTTCCAAAGGCCTGTGAAACGCAGTTTCTTTGCATGCCTGATCTGCCTGAAGTAGGACTTCTGCTCTGGGTGTGCTACTTTGCCCTAGAGCTGAAAGGCACAACGTGCAGGCTTCTTTCCAAAGGGCGAGTTGGGCCCCACAGCATCTTGCTTCCAGATCTTTGGGAAGCTAAGAAACAACTCGCTCTGCACAGTGCTCTTACAGCCTCCGGGGAGCATGTCTTCCAAAGGCCTGTGAAACGCAGTTTCTTTGCAGGCCTGATCTGGCTGAAGTAGGACTTCTGCTCTGGGTGTGCTACTTTGCCCTAGAGCTGAAAGGCACAAGGTGCAGTCTTCTTTAAATGGGGCGAGTTGGGCCCACAGCATCTTGCTTCCAGCTCTTTGGGAAGCTAAGAAACAACTCGCTCTGCACAGTGCTCTTACAGCCTAGTGGGAACATCTCTTCCAAAGGCCTGTGAAACGCAGTTTCTTTGCAGGCCTGATCTGGCTGGAGTAGGACTTCTGCTCTGGGTGTGATACTTTGCCCTAGAGCTGAAAGGCACAACGTGCAGGCTTCTTTCCAAAGGGCGAGTTGGGCCCCACAGCATCTTGCTTCCAGCTCTTTGGGAAGCTAAGAAACAACTCGCTCTGCTCAGTGCTCTTACAGCCTACCGGGAACATCTCTTCCAAAGGCCTGTGAAAGGCAGTTTCTTTGCAGGCCTGATCTGGCTGAAGTAGGACTTCTGCTCTGGGTGTGCTACTTTGCCCAAGAGCTTAAAGGCACAACGTGCAGGCTTCTTTCCAAAGGGCGAGTTGGGCCCCACAGCATCTTGCTTCCAGCTCTTTGGGAAGCTAAGAAACAACTCGCTCTGCACAGTGCTCTTACAGCCTACCTGGAGCATCTCTTCCAAAGGCCTGTAAAACGCAGTTTCTTTGCAGGCCTGATCTGGCTGAAGTAGGACTTCTGCTCTGGGTGTGCTACTTTGCCCTAGAGCCGAAAGGCACAACGTGCAGGCTTCTTTCCAAAGGGCGAGTTGGGCCCCACAGCATCTTGCTTCCAGCTCTTTGGGAAGCTAAGAAACAACTCGGTCTGCACAGTGCTCTTACAGCCTACCGGGAGCATCTCTTCCAAAGGCCTGTGAAACGCAGTTTCTTTGCAGGCCTGATCTGGCTGAAGTAGGACTTCTGCTCTGGGCGTGCTACTTTGCCCTAGAGCTTAAAGGCACAACGTGCAGGCTTCTTTCCAAAGGGCGAGTTGGACCCCACAGAATCTTGCTTCCAGCTCTTTGGGAAGCTAAGAAACAACTCGGTCTGCACAGTGCTCTTACAGCCTCCGGGGAGCATGTCTTCCAAAGGCCTGTTAAACGCAGTTTCTTTGCAGGCCTGATCTGGCTGAAGTAAGACTTCTGCTCTGGGTGTGCTTCTTTGGCCTAGAGCCGAAAGGCACAACGTACAGGCTTCTTTCCAAAGGGCGAGTTGGGCCCCACAGCATCTTGCTTCCAGCTCTTTGGGAAGCTAAGAAACAACTCGCTCTGCACAGTGCTCTTACAGCCTACCGGGAACATCTCTTCCAAAGTCCTGTGAAAGGCAGTTTCTTTGCAGGCCTGATCTGGCTGAAGTAGGATTTCTGCTCTGGGTTCGCTACTTTGCCCTAGAGCTGAAAGGCACAACGTGCAATCTTCTTTCCAAATGGCGATTTGGGCCCCACAGCATCTTGCTTCCAGCTCTTTGGGAAGCTAAGAAACAACTCGCTCTGCCTAGTGCTCTTACAGCCTATTGGGAACATCTCTTCCAAAGGACTGTGTAACGAAGTTTCTTTGCAGACCTGATCTGGCTGAAGTAGGACTTCTGCTCTGGGTGTGCTACTTTGCCCTAGAGCTGAAAGGCACAACGTGCAGGCTTCTTTCCAAAGGGCGAGTTGGGCCCCACAGCATCTTGCTTACAGCTCTTTGGGAAGCTAAGAAACCACTCGCTCTGCACAGTGTACTTACAGCCTACGTGAAACATCTCTTCCAAAGGCCTGGGAAACGCAGTTTATTTGCAGGCCTGATCTGGCTGAAGTAGGACTTCTGCTCTGGGTGTGCTAATTGGCCCTAGAGCTGAAAGGCACAACGTGCAGGCTTCATTCCAAAGGGCGAGTTGGGCCCCACAGCATCCTGCTTCCAGCTCTTTGGGAAGCTAAGAAACAACTCGCTCTGCACAGTGCTCTTACAGCCTACCGGGAGCATCTCTTCCAAAGGCCTGTGAAACGCAGATTCTTTGCAGGCCTGATCTGGCTGAAGTAGGACTTCTGCTCTGGGTGTGCTACTTTGCCCTAGAGCTGAAAGGCACAACGTGCAGGCTTCTTTCCAAAGGGTGAGTTGGGCCCCACAGCATCTTGCTTCCAGCTCTTTGGGAAGCTAAGAAACAACTCGCTCTGCACAGTGCTGTTACAGCCTACCGGGAACATCTCTTCCAAAGGCCTGTGAAACGCAGTTTCTTTGCAGGCCTGATCTGGCTGAAATAGTACTTCTGCTCTGGGTGTGCTTCTTTGCCCTATAGCTGAAAGGCACAACGTGCAGGCTTCTTTCCAAAGGGCGTGTTGGGCCCCACAGCATCTTGCTTCCAGCTCCTTGGCAAGCTAAGAAACAACTCGCTCTGCACAGTGCTCTTACAGCCTAGTGGGAACATCTCTTCCAAAGGCCTGTGAAACGCAGTTTCTTTGCAGGCCTGATCTGGCTGAAGTAGGACTTCTGCTCTGGGTGTGCTACTTTGCCCTAGAGCTGAAAGGCACAACGTGCAGGCTTCTTTCCAAAGGGCGAGTTGGGCCCCACAGCATCTTGCTTCCAGCTCTTTGGGAAGCTAAGAAACCACTCGCTCTGCACAGTGTACTTACAGCCTACCGGAAACATCTCTTCCAAAGGCCTGGGAAACGCAGCTTCTTTGCAGGCCTGATCTGGCTGAAGTAGGACTTCTGCTCTGGGTGTGCTAATTGGCCCTAGAGCTGAAAGGCACAACGTGCAGGCTTCATTCGAAAGGGCGAGTTGGGCCCCACAGCATCTTGCTTCCAGCTCTTTGGGAAGCTAAGAAACAACTCGCTCTGCACAGTGTTCTTACAGCCTGCCAGGAACATCTCTTCCAAAGGCCTGTGAAACGCAGTTTCTTTGCAGGCCTGATCTGGCTGAAGTAGGACTTCTGCTCTGGGTGTGCTACTTTGCCCTAGAGCTGAAAGGCACAACGTGCAGGCTTCTTTAAAAGGGGCGAGTTGGGCCCACAGCATCTTGCTTCCAGCTCTTTGGGAAGCTAAGAAACAACTCGCTCTGCACAGTGCTCTTACAGCCTACCTGGAGCATCTCTTCCAAAGGCCTGTGAAACGCAGTTTCTTTGCAGGCCTGATCTGGCTGAAGTAGGACTTCTGCTCTGGGTGTGCTACTTTGCCCTAGAGCTGAAAGGCACAACGTGCAGGCTTCTTTCCAAAGGGCGACTTGGGCCCCACAGCATCTTGCTTCCAGCTCTTTGGGAAGCTAAGAAACAACTCGCTCTGCACAGTGCTCTTACAGCCTACCGGGAGCATCTCTTCCAGAGGCCTGTGAAACGCAGTTTCTTTGCAGGCCTGATCTGGCTGAAGTAGGACTTCTGCTCTGGGTGTGCTACTTTGCCCTAGAGCTGAAAGGCACAACGTGCAGGCTTCTTTCCAAAGGGCGAGTTGGGCCCCACAGCATCTTGCTTCCAGCTCTTTGGGAAGCTAAGAAACAACTCGCTCTGCACAGTGCTCTTACAGCCTACCGGGAACATCTCTTCCAAAGGCCTGTGAAACGCAGTTTCTTTGCAGGCCTGATCTGGCTGAAGTAGTACTTCTGCTCTGGGTGTGCTTCTTTGCCCTAGAGCTGAAAGGCACAATGTTCAGGCTTCTTTCCAAAGGGCGTGTTGGGCCCCACAGCATCTTGCTTCCAGCTCCTTGGCAAGCTAAGAAACAACTCGCTCTGCACAGTGCTCTTACAGCCTAGTGGGAACATCTCTTCCAAAGGCCTGTGAAACGCAGTTTCTTTGCAGGCCTGATCTGGCTGAAGTAGGACTTCTGCTCTGGGTGTGCTACTTTGCCCTAGAGCTGAAAGGCACAACGTGCAGGCTTCTTTCCAAAGGGCGAGTTGGGCCCCACAGCATCTTGCTTCCAGCTCTTTGGGAAGCTAAGAAACCACTCGCTCTGCACAGTGTACTTACAGCCTACCGGAAACATCTCTTCCAAAGGCCTGGGAAACGCAGCTTCTTTGCAGGCCTGATCTGGCTGAAGTAGGACTTCTGCTCTGGGTGTGCTAATTGGCCCTAGAGCTGAAAGGCACAACGTGCAGGCTTCATTCGAAAGGGCGAGTTGGGCCCCACAGCATCTTGCTTCCAGCTCTTTGGGAAGCTAAGAAACAACTCGCTCTGCACAGTGCTCTTACAGCCTACCGGGAACATCTCTTCCAAAGGCCTGTGAAACGCAGTTTCTTTGCAGGCCTGATCTGCCTGAAGTAGGACTTCTGCTCTGGGTGTGCTACTTTGCCCTAGAGCTGAAAGACACAACGTGCAGGCTTCTTTAAAAGGGGCGAGTTGGGCCCCACAGCATCTTGCTTCCAGCTCTTTGGGAAGCTAAGAAACAACTCGCTCTGCACAGTGCTCTTACAGCCTAGTGGGAACATCTCTTCCAAAGGCCTGTGAAACGCAGTTTCTTTGCAGGCCTGATCTGGCTGGAGTAGGACTTCTGCTCTGGGTGTGATACTTTGCCCTAGAGCTGAAAGGCACAACGTGCAGGCTTCTTTCCAAAGGGCGAGTTGGGCCCCACAGCATCTTGCTTCCAGCTCTTTGGGAAGCTAAGAAACAACTCGCTCTGCACAGTGCTCTTACAGCCTACCGGGAACATCTCTTCCAAAGGCCTGTGAAACGCAGTTTCTTTGCAGGCCTGATCTGGCTGAAGTAGGACTTCTGCTCTGGGTGTGCTACTTTGCCCTAGAGCTGAAAGGCACAACGTGCAGGCTTCTTTCCAAAGGGCGAGTTGGGCCCCACAGCATCTTGCTTCCAGCTCTTTGGGAATCTAAGAAACAACTCGCTCTGCACAGTGCTCTTACAGCCTACCTGGAGCATCTCTTCCAAAGGCCTGTAAAACGCAGTTTCTTTGCAGGCCTGATCTGGCTGAAGTAGGACTTCTGCTCTGGGTGTGCTACTTTGCCCTAGAGCCGAAAGGCACAACGTGCAGGCTTCTTTCCAAAGGGCGAGTTGGGCCCCACAGCATCTTGCTTCCAGCTCTTTGGGAAGCTAAGAAACAACTCGCTCTGCACAGTGCTCTTACAGCCTACCGGGAACATCTCTTCCAAAGGCCTGTGAAACGCAGTTTCTTTGCAGGCCTGATCTGGCTGAAGTAGGACTTCTGCTCTGGGTGTGCTACTTTGCCCTAGAGCTGAAAGGCACAACGTGCAGGCTTCTTTCCAAAGGGCGAGTTGGGCCCCACAGCATCTTGCTTCCAGCTCTTTGGGAAGCTAAGAAACAACTCGCTCTGCACAGTGCTCTTACAGCCTACCTGGAGCATCTCTTCCAAAGGCCTGTGAAACGCAGTTTCTTTGCAGGCCTGAGCTGGCTGAAGTAGGACTTCTGCTCTGGGTGTGCTACTTTGCCCTAGAGCTGAAAGGCACAACGTGCAGGCTTCTTTCCAAAGGGCGAGTTGGGCCCCACAGCATCTTGCTTCCAGCTCTTTGGGAAGCTAAGAAACAACTCGCTCTGCACAGTGCTCTTACAGCCTACCGGGAACATCTCTTCCAAAGGCCTGTGAAACGCAGTTTCTTTGCATGCCTGATCTGCCTGAAGTAGGACTTCAGCTCTGGGTGTGCTACTTTGCCCTAGAGCTGAAAGGCACAACGTGCAGGCTTCTTTCCAAAGGGCGAGTTGGGCCCCACAGCATCTTGCTTCCAGATCTTTGGGAAGCTAAGAAACAACTCGCTCTGCACAGTGCTCTTACAGCCTCCGGGGAGCATGTCTTCCAAAGGCCTGTGAAACGCAGTTTCTTTGCAGGCCTGATCTGGCTGAAGTAGGACTTCTGCTCTGGGTGTGCTACTTTGCCCTAGAGCTGAAAGGCACAACGTGCAGGCTTCTTTAAAAGGGGCGAGTTGGGCCCACAGCATCTTGCTTCCAGCTCTTTGGGAAGCTAAGAAACAACTCGCTCTGCACAGTGCTCTTACAGCCTAGTGGGAACATCTCTTCCAAAGGCCTGTGAAACGCAGTTTCTTTGCAGGCCTGATCTGGCTGGAATAGGACTTCTGCTCTGGGTGTGATACTTTGCCCTAGAGCTGAAAGGCACAACGTGCAGGCTTCTTTCCAAAGGGCGAGTTGGGCCCCACAGCATCTTGCTTCCAGCTCTTTGGGAAGCTAAGAAACAACTCGCTCTGCACAGTGCTCTTACAGCCTACCGGGAACATCTCTTCCAAAGGCCTGTGAAACGCAGTTTCTTTGCAGGCCTGATCTGGCTGAAGTAGGACTTCTGCTCTGGGTGTGCTACTTTGCCCTAGAGCTGAAAGGCACAACGTGCAGGCTTCTTTCCAAAGGGCGAGTTGGGCCCCACAGCATCTTGCTTCCAGCTCTTTGGGAAGCTAAGAAACAACTCGCTCTGCACAGTGCTCTTACAGCCTACCTGGAGCATCTCTTCCAAAGGCCTGTAAAACGCACTTTCTTTGCAGGCCTGATCTGGCTGAAGTAGGACTTCTGCTCTGGGTGTGCTACTTTGCCCTAGAGCCGAAAGGCACAACGTGCAGGCTTCTTTCCAAAGGGCGAGTTGGGCCCCACAGCATCTTGCTTCCAGCTCTTTGGGAAGCTAAGAAACAACTCGCTCTGCACAGTGCTCTTACAGCCTACCGGGAACATCTCTTCCAAAGGCCTGTGAAACGCAGTTTCTTTGCAGGCCTGATCTGGCTGAAGTAGGACTTCTGCTCTGGGTGTGCTACTTTGCCCTAGAGCTGAAAGGCACAACGTGCAGGCTTCTTTCCAAAGGGCGAGTTGGGCCCCACAGCATCTTGCTTCCAGCTCTTTGGGAAGCTAAGAAACAACTCGCTCTGCACAGTGCTCTTACAGCCTACCTGGAGCATCTCTTCCAAAGGCCTGTAAAACGCAGTTTCTTTGCAGGCCTGATCTGGCTGAAGTAGGACTTCTGCTCTGGGTGTGCTACTTTGCCCTAGAGCCGAACGGCACAACGTGCAGGCTTCTTTCCAAAGGGCGAGTTGGGCCCCACAGCATCTTGCTTCCAGCTCTTTGGGAAGCTAAGAAACAACTCGCTCTGCACAGTGCTCTTACAGCCTACCGGGAACATCCCTTCCAAAGGCCTGTGAAACGCAGTTTCTTTGCAGGCCTGATCTGGCTGAAGTAGGACTTCTGCTCTGGGTGTGCTACTTTGCCCTAGAGCTGAAAGGCACAACGTGCAGGCTTCTTTCCAAAGGGCGAGTTGGGCCCCACAGCATCTTGCTTCCAGCTCTTTGGGAAGCTAAGAAACAACTCGCTCTGCACAGTGCTCTTACAGCCTACCTGGAGCATCTCTTCCAAAGGCCTGTGAAACGCAGTTTCTTTGCAGGCCTGAGCTGGCTGAAGTAGGACTTCTGCTCTGGGTGTGCTACTTTGCCCTAGAGCTGAAAGGCACAACGTGCAGGCTTCTTTCCAAAGGGCGAGTTGGGCCCCACAGCATCTTGCTTCCAGCTCTTTGGGAAGCTAAGAAACAACTCGCTCTGCACAGTGCTCTTACAGCCTACCGGGAACATCTCTTCCAAAGGCCTGTGAAACGCAGTTTCTTTGCATGCCTGATCTGCCTGAAGTAGGACTTCTGCTCTGGGTGTGCTACTTTGCCCTAGAGCTGAAAGGCACAACGTGCAGGCTTCTTTCCAAAGGGCGAGTTGGGCCCCACAGCATCTTGCTTCCAGATCTTTGGGAAGCTAAGAAACAACTCGCTCTGCACAGTGCTCTTACAGCCTCCGGGGAGCATGTCTTCCAAAGGCCTGTGAAACGCAGTTTCTTTGCAGGCCTGATCTGGCTGAAGTAGGACTTCTGCTCTGGGTGTGCTACTTTGCCCTAGAGCTGAAAGGCACAACGTGCAGGCTTCTTTAAAAGGGGCGAGTTGGGCCCACAGCATCTTGCTTCCAGCTCTTTGGGAAGCTAAGAAACAACTCGCTCTGCACAGTGCTCTTACAGCCTAGTGGGAACATCTCTTCCAAAGGCCTTTGAAACGCAGTTTCTTTGCAGGCCTGATCTGGCTGGAGTAGGACTTCTGCTCTGGGTGTGCTACTTTGCCCTAGAGCTGAAAGGCACAACGTGCAGGCTTCTTTCCAAAGGGCGAGTTGGGCCCCACAGCATCTTGCTTCCAGCTCTTTGGGAAGCTAAGAAACAACTCGCTCTGCACAGTGCTCTTACAGCCTACCGGGAACATCTCTTCCAAAGGCCTGTGAAACGCAGTTTCTTTGCAGGCCTGATCTGGCTGAAGTAGGACTTCTGCTCTGGGTGTGCTACTTTGCCCTAGAGCTGAAAGGCACAACGTGCAGGCTTCTTTCCAAAGGGCGAGTTGGGCCCCACAGCATCTTGCTTCCAGCTCTTTGGGAAGCTAAGAAACAACTCGCTCTGCACAGTGCTCTTACAGCCTACCTGGAGCATCTCTTCCAAAGGCCTGTAAAACGCAGTTTCTTTGCAGGCCTGATCTGGCTGAAGTAGGACTTCTGCTCTGGGTGTGCTACTTTGCCCTAGAGCCGAAAGGCACAACGTGCAGGCTTCTTTCCAAAGGGCGAGTTGGGCCCCACAGCATCTTGCTTCCAGCTCTTTGGGAAGCTAAGAAACAACTCGCTCTGCACAGTGCTCTTACAGCCTACCGGGAACATCTCTTCCAAAGGCCTGTGAAACGCAGTTTCTTTGCAGGCCTGATCTGGCTGAAGTAGGACTTCTGCTCTGGGTGTGCTACTTTGCCCTAGAGCTGAAAGGCACAACGTGCAGGCTTCTTTCCAAAGGGCGAGTTGGGCCCCACAGCATCTTGCTTCCAGCTCTTTGGGAAGCTAAGAAACAACTCGGTCTGCACAGTGCTCTTACAGCCTCCGGGGAGCATGTCTTCCAAAGGCCTGTGAAACGCAGTTTCTTTGCAGGCCTGATCTGGCTGAAGTAGGACTTCTGCTCTGGGTGTGCTTCTTTGCCCTAGAGCCGAAAGGCACAACGTACAGGCTTCTTTCCAAAGGGCGAGTTGGGCCCCACAGCATCTTGCTTCCAGCTCTTTGGGAAGCTAAGAAACAACTCGCTCTGCACAGTGCTCTTACAGCCTAGTGGGAACATCTCTTCCAAATGCCTGTGAAACGCAGTTTCTTTGCAGGCCTGATCTGGCTGGAGTAGGACTTCTGCTCTGGGTGTGATACTTTGCCCCAGAGCTGAAAGGCACAACGTGCAGGCTTCTTTCCAAAGGGCGAGTTGGGCCCCACAGCATCTTGCTTCCAGCTCTTTGGGAAGCTAAGAAACCACTCGCTCTGCACAGTGTACTTACAGCCTACCGGAAACATCTCTTCCAAAGGCCTGGGAAACGCAGCTTCTTTGCAGGCCTGATCTGGCTGAAGTAGGACTTCTGCTCTGGGTGTGCTAATTGGCCCTAGAGCTGAAAGGCACAACGTGCAGGCTTCATTCGAAAGGGCGAGTTGGGCCCCACAGCATCTTGCTTCCAGCTCTTTGGGAAGCTAAGAAACAACTCGCTCTGCACAGTGCTCTTACAGCCTGCCAGGAACATCTCTTCCAAAGGCCTGTGAAACGCAGTTTCTTTGCAGGCCTGATCTGCCTGAAGTAGGACTTCTGCTCTGGGTGTGCTACTTTGCCCTAGAGCTGAAAGGCACAACGTGCAGGCTTCTTTCCAAAGGGCGAGTTGGGCCCCACAGCATCTTGCTTCCAGCTCTTTGGGAAGCTAAGAAACAACTCGCTCTGCACAGTGCTCTTACAGCCTACCGGGAGCATCTCTTCCAAAGGCCTGTGAAACGCAGTTTCTTTGCAGGCCTGATCTGGATGAAGTAGGACTTCTGCTCTGGGTGTGCTACTTTGCCCTAGAGCTGAAAGGCACAACGTGCAGGCTTCTTTCCAAAGGGTGAGTTTGGCCCCACAGCTTCTTGCTTCCAGCTATTTCCGAATGTAAGAAACAACCTTCTCTGCACAGTGCTCTTACAGCCTACCGGGAAGGTCTCTTCCAGAGACCTGTGAAACGCAGTTTCTTTGCAGGCCTGATCTGGCTGAAGTAGAACTTCTGCTCTGAGTGTGCTACATTGCCCTAGAGCTGAAAGGCACAATGTTCAGGCTTCTTTCCAAAGGGCGAGTTGGGCTCCACAGCATCTTGCTTCCAGTTCTTTGGGAAGCTAAGAAACAACTCGCTCTGCACAGTGCTCTTACAGCCTACCGGGAACATCTCTTCCAAAGGCCTCGTTAAACGCAGTTTCTTTGCAGGCCTGATCTGGCTGAAGTAGGACTTCTGCTCTGGGTGTGCTACTTTGCCCTAGAGCTGAAAGGCACAACGTGCAGGCTTCTTTCGAAAGTGCGAGTTGGGCCCCACAGCATCTTGCTTCCAGCTCTTTGGGAAGCTAAGAAACAACTCGCTCTGCACAGAGCTCTTACAGCCTCTGGGGAGCATGTCTTCCAAAGGCCTGTGAAACGCAGTTTCTTTGCAGGCCTGATCTGGCTGAAGTAGGACTTCTGCTCTGGGTGTGCTACTTTGCCCTAGAGCCGAAAGGCACAACGTGCAGGCTTCTTTCCAAAGGGCGAGTTGGGCCCCACAGCATCTTGCTTCCAGCTCTTTGGAAAGCTAAGAAACAGCTCGCTCTGCACAGTGCTCTTAAAGCCTACCTGGAGCATCTCTTCCAAAGGCCTGTAGAACGCAGTTTCTTTGCAGGCCTGATCTGGATGAAGTAGGACTTCTGCTCTGGGTGTGCTACTTTGCCCTAGAGCTGAAAGGCACAACGTGCAGGCTTCTTTCCAAGGGGCGAGTTGGGCCCCACAGCATCTTGCTTCCAGCTCTTTGGGAAGCTAAGAAACAACTCGCTCTGCACAGTGCTCTTACAGCCTAGTGGGAACATCTCTTCCAAAGGCCTGTGAAACGCAGTTTCTTTGCAGGCCTGATCTGGCTGAAGTAGGACTTCTGCTCTGGGTGTGCTACTTTGCCCTAGAGCTGAAAGGCAAAACGTGCAGGCTTCTTTCCAAAGGGCGAGTTGGGCTCCACAGCATCTTGCTTCCAGCTCTTTGGGAAGCTAAGAAACAACTCGCTCTGCACAGTGCTCTTACAGCCTAGTGGGAACATCTCTTCCAAAGGCCTGTGAAACGCAGTTTCTTTGCAGGCCTGATCTGGCTGAAGTAGGACTTCTGCTCTGGGTGTGCTACTTTGCCCTAGAGCTGAAAGGCACAACGTGCAGGCTTCTTTCCAAAGGGCGAGTTGGGCCCCACAGCATCTTGCTTCCAGCTCTTTGGGAAGCTAAGAAACCACTCGCTCTGCACAGTGTACTTACAGCCTACCGGAAACATCTCTTCCAAAGGCCTGGGAAACGCAGCTTCTTTGCAGGCCTGATCTGGCTGAAGTAGGACTTCTGCTCTGGGTGTGCTAATTGGCCCTAGAGCTGAAAGGCACAACGTGCAGGCTTCATTCGAAAGGGCGAGTTGGGCCCCACAGCATCTTGCTTCCAGCTCTTTGGGAAGCTAAGAAACAACTCGCTCTGCACAGTGCTCTTACAGCCTGCCAGGAACATCTCTTCCAAAGGCCTGTGAAACGCAGTTTCTTTGCAGGCCTGATCTGGCTGAAGTAGGACTTCTGCTCTGGGTGTGCTACTTTGCCCTAGAGCTGAAAGGCACAACGTGCAGGCTTCTTTCCAAAGGGCGAGTTGGGCCCCACAGCATCTTGCTTCCAGCTCTTTGGGCAGCTAAGAAACAACTCGCTCTGCACAGTGCTCTTACAGCCTACCGGGAGCATCTCTTCCAAAGGCCTGTGAAACGCAGTTTCTTTGCAGGCCTGATCTGGCTGAAGTAGGACTTCTGCTCTGGGTGTGCTACTTTGCCCTAGAGCTGAAAGGCACAACGTGCAGGCTTCTTTCCAAAGGGCGAGTTGGGCCCCACAGCATCTTGCTTCCAGCTCTTTGGGAAGCTAAGAAACAACTCGCTCTGCACAGTGCTCTTAAAGCCTAGTGGGAACATGTCTTCCAAAGGCCTGTGAAACGCAGTTTCTTTGCAGGCCTGATCTGGCTGAAGTAGGACTTCTGCTCTGGGTGTGCTACTTTGCCCTAGAGCTGAAAGTCACAACGTGCAGGCTTCTTTCCAAAGGGTGAGTTTGGCCCCACAGCTTCTTGCTTCCAGCTATTTCCGAATGTAAGAAACAACCTTCTCTGCACAGTGCTCTTACAGCCTACCGGGAAGGTCTCTTCCAGAGACCTGTGAAACGCAGTTTCTTTGCAGGCCTGATCTGGCTGAAGTAGAACTTCTGCTCTGAGTGTGCTACATTGCCCTAGAGCTGAAAGGCACAATGTTCAGGCTTCTTTCCAAAGGGCGAGTTGGGCCCCACAGCATCTTGCTTCCAGCTCTTTGGGAAGCTAAGTAACAACTCGCTCTGCACAGTGCTCTTACAGCCTACCGGGAACATCTCTTCCAAAGGCCTGGTTAAACGCAGTTTCTTTGCAGGCCTGATCTGGCTGAAGTAGGACTTCTGCTCTGGGTGTGCTACTTTGCCCTAGAGCTGAAAGGCACAACGTGCATGCTTCTTTCGAAAGTGCGAGTTGGGCCCCACAGCATCTTGCTTCCAGCTCTTTGGGAAGCTAAGAAACAACTCGCTCTGCACAGAGCTCTTACAGCCTCCGGGGAGCATGTCTTCCAAAGGCCTGTGAAACGCAGTTTCTTTGCAGGCCTGATCTGGCTGAAGTAGGACTTCTGCTCTGGGTGTGCTACTTTGCCCTTGAGCCGAAAGGCGCAACGTGCAGGCTTCTTTCCAAAGGGCGAGTTGGGCCCCACAGCATCTTGCTTCCAGCTCTTTGGGAAGCTAAGAAACAACTCGCTCTGCACAGTGCTCTTACAGCCTAGTGGGAACATCTCTTCCAAAGGCCTGGGAAACGCAGTTTCTTTGCAGGCCTGATCTGGCTGGAGTAGGACTTCTGCTCTGGGTGTGATACTTTGCCGTAGAGCTGAAAGGCACAACGTGCAGGCTTCTTTCCAAAGGGCGAGTTGGGCCCCACAGCATCTTGCTTCCAGCTCTTTGGGAAGCTAAGAATCAACTCGCTCTGCACAGTGCTCTTACAGCCTACCGGGAACATCTCTTCCAAAGGCCTGTGAAACGCAGTTTCTTTGCAGGCCTGATCTGGCTGAAGTAGGACTTCTGCTCTGTTGTGCTACTTTGCCCTAGAGCTAAAAGGCACAAAGTGCAGGCTTCTTTCCAAAGGGCGAGTTGGGCCCCACAGCATCTTGCTTCCAGTTCTTTGGGAAGCTAAGAAACAACTCGCTCTGCACAGTGCTCTTAAAGCCTACCTGGAGCATCTCTTCCAAAGGCCTCAGAACGCAGTTTCTTTGCAGGCCTGATCTGGATGAAGTAGGACTTCTGCTCTGGGTGTGCTACTTTGCCCTAGAGCTGAAAGGCACAACGTGCAGGCTTCTTTCCAAGGGGCGAGTTGGGCCCCACAGCATCTTGCTTCCAGCTCTTTGGGAAGCTAAGAAACAGCTCGCTCTGCACAGTGCTCTTACTGCCTAGTGGGAACATCTCTTCCAAAGGCCTGTGAAACGCAGTTTCTTTGCAGGCCTGATCTGGCTGAAGTAGGACTTCTGCTCTGGGTGTGCTACTTTGCCCTAGAGCTGAAAGGCAAAACGTGCAGGCTTCTTTCCAAAGGGCGAGTTTGGCTCCACAGCATCTTGCTTCCAGCTCTTTGGGAAGCTAAGAAACAACTCGCTCTGCACAGTGCTCTTACAGCCTAGTGGGAACATCTCTTCCAAAGGCCTGTGAAACGCAGTTTCTTTGCAGGCCTGATATGGCTGAAGTAGGACTTCTGCTCTGGGTGTGCTACTTTGCCCTAGAGCTGAAAGGCACAACGTGCAGGCTTCTTTCCAAAGGGCGAGTTGGGCCCCACAGCATCTTGCTTCCAGCTCTTTGGGAAGCTAAGAAACCACTCGCTCTGCACAGTGTACTTACAGCCTACCGGAAACATCTCTTCCAAAGGCCTGGGAAACGCAGCTTCTTTGCAGGCCTGATCTGGCTGAAGTAGGACTTCTGCTCTGGGTGTGCTACTTTGCCCTAGAGCTGAAAGGCACAACGTGCAGGCTTCATTCGAAAGGGCGAGTTGGGCCCCACAGCATCTTGCTTCCAGCTCTTTGGGAAGCTAAGAAACAACTCGGTCTGAACAGAGCTCTTACAGCCTGCCTGGAACATCTCTTCCAAAGGCCTGTGAAACGCAGTTTCTTTGCAGGCCTGATATGCCTGAAGTAGGACTTCTGCTCTGGGTGTGCTACTTTGCCCTAGAGCTGAAAGGCACAACGTGCAGGCTTCTTTCCAAAGGGCGAGTTGGGCCCCACAGCATCTTGCTTCCAGCTCTTTGGGAAGCTAAGAAACAACTCGCTCTGCACAGTGCTCTTACAGCCTACCGGGAGCATCTCTTCCAAAGGCCTGTGAAACGCAGTTTCTTTGCAGGCCTGATCTGGCTGAAGTAGGACTTCTGCTCTGGGTGTGCTACTTTGCCCTAGAGCTGAAAGGCACAACGTACAGGCTTCTTTCCAAAGGGCGAGTTGGGCCCCACAGCATCTTGCTTCCAGCTCTTTGGGAAGCTAAGAAACCACTCCTCTGCACAGTGTACTTACAGCCTACCGGAAACATCTCTTCTAAAGGCCTGGGAAACGCAGCTTCTTTGCAGGCCTGATCTGGCTGAAGTAGGACTTCTGCTCTGGGTGTGCTAATTGGCCCTAGAGCTGAAAGGCACAACGTGCAGGCTTCATTCGAAAGGGCGAGTTGGGGCCCACAGCATCTTGCTTCCAGCTCTTTGGGAAGCTAAGAAACAACTCGCTCTGCACAGTGCTCTTACAGCCTGCCAGGAACATCTCTTCCAAAGGCCTGTGAAACGCAGTTTCTTTGCAGGCCTGATCTGGCTGGAGTAGGACTTCTGCTCTGGGTGTGATACTTTGCCCTAGAGCTGAAAGGCACAACGTGCAGGCTTCTTTCCAAAGGGCGAGTTGGGCCCCACAGCATCTTGCTTCCAGCTCTTTGGGAAGCTAAGAAACAACTCGCTCTGCACAGTGCTCTTACAGCCTACCTGGAGCATCTCTTCCAAAGGCCTGTGAAACGCAGTTTCTTTGCAGGCCTGATCTGGCTGAAGTAGGACTTCTGCTCTGGGTGTGCTACTTTGCCCTAGAGCTGAAAGGCACAACGTGCAGGCTTCTTTCCAAAGGGCGAGTTTGGCCCCACAGCATCTTGCTTCCAGCTCTTTGGGAAGCTAAGAAACAACTCGCTCTGCACAGTGCTCTTACAGCCTAGTGGGAACATCTCTTCCAAAGGCCTGTGAAACGCAGTTTCTTTGCAGGCCTGATCTGCCTGAAGTAGGACTTCTCCTCTGGGTGTGCTTCTTTGCCCTAGAGCTGAAAGGCACAACGTGCAGGCTTCTTTCCAAAGGGCGAGTTGGGCCCCACAGCATCTTGCTTCCAGCTCCTTGGCAAGCTAAGAAACAACTCGCTCTGCTCAGTGCTCTAACAGCCTACCGGGAACATCTCTTCCAAAGGCCTGTGAAACGCAGTTTCTTTGCAGGCCTGATCTGGATGAAGTAGGACTTCTGCTCTGGGTGTGCTACTTTGCCCTAGAGCTGAAAGGCACAACGTGCAGGCTTCTTTCCAAAGGGTGAGTTTGGCCCCACAGCTTCTTGCTTCCAGCTATTTCCGAATGTAAGAAACAACCTTCTCTGCACAGTGCTCTTACAGCCTACCGGGAAGGTCTCTTCCAGCGACCTGTGAAACGCAGTTTCTTTGCAGGCCTGATCTGGCTGAAGTAGAACTTCTGCTCTGAGTGTGCTACATTGCCCTAGAGCTGAAAGGCACAATGTTCAGGCTTCTTTCCAAAGGGCGAGTTGGGCCCCACAGCATCTTGCTTCCAGCTCTTTGGGAAGCTAAGAAACAACTCGCTCTGCACAGTGCTCTTACAGCCTATCAGGAACATCTCTTCCAAAGGCCTGTGAAACGCAGTTTCGTTGCAGGCCTGATCTGGCTGAAGTAGGACTTCTGCTCTGGGTGTGCTAATTGGCCCTAGAGCTGAAAGGCACAACGTGCAGGCTTCTTTCCAAGGGGCGAGTTGGGCCCCACAGCATCTTGCTTCCAGCTCTTTGGGAAGCTAAGAAACAGCTCGCTCTGCACAGTGCTCTTACTGCCTAGTGGGAACATCTCTTCCAAAGGCCTGTGAAACGCAGTTTCTTTGCAGGCCTGATCTGGCTGAAGTAGGACTTCTGCTCTGGGTGTGCTACTTTGCCCTAGAGCTGAAAGGCAAAACGTGCAGGCTTCTTTCCAAAGGGCGAGTTTGGCTCCACAGCATCTTGCTTCCAGCTCTTTGGGAAGCTAAGAAACAACTCGCTCTGCACAGTGCTCTTACAGCCTAGTGGGAACATCTCTTCCAAAGGCCTGTGAAACGCAGTTTCTTTGCAGGCCTGATATGGCTGAAGTAGGACTTCTGCTCTGGGTGTGCTACTT
This sequence comes from Equus przewalskii, assembly GCF_037783145.1. NCBI lineage: Eukaryota > Metazoa > Chordata > Mammalia > Perissodactyla > Equidae > Equus > Equus przewalskii. The sequence goes on along the minus strand of NW_027227725.1, from coordinate 65,147 downwards.
TGCCCTAGAGCTGAAAGGCACAACGTGCAGGCTTCTTTCCAAAGGGCGAGTTGGGCCCCACAGCATCTTGCTTCCAGCTCTTTGGGAAGCTAAGAAACCACTCGCTCTGCACAGTGTACTTACAGCCTACCGGAAACATCTCTTCCAAAGGCCTGGGAAACGCAGCTTCTTTGCAGGCCTGATCTGGCTGAAGTAGGACTTCTGCTCTGGGTGTGCTAATTGGCCCTAGAGCTGAAAGGCACAACGTGCAGGCTTCATTCGAAAGGGCGAGTTGGGCCCCACAGCATCTTGCTTCCAGCTCTTTGGGAAGCTAAGAAACAACTCGGTCTGCACAGTGCTCTTACAGCCTGCCTGGAACATCTCTTCCAAAGGCCTGTGAAACGCAGTTTCTTTGCAGGCCTGATATGCCTGAAGTAGGACTTCTGCTCTGGGTGTGCTACTTTGCCCTAGAGCTGAAAGGCACAACGTGCAGGCTTCTTTCCAAAGGGCGAGTTGGGCCCCACAGCATCTTGCTTCCAGCTCTTTGGGAAGCTAAGAAACAACTCGCTCTGCACAGTGCTCTTACAGCCTACCGGGAGCATCTCTTCCAAAGGCCTGTGAAACGCAGTTTCTTTGCAGGCCTGATCTGGCTGAAGTAGGACTTCTGCTCTGGGTGTGCTACTTTGCCCTAGAGCTGAAAGGCACAACGTACAGGCTTCTTTCCAAAGGGCGAGTTGGGCCCCACAGCATCTTGCTTCCAGATCTTTGGGAAGCTAAGAAACAACTCGCTCTGCACAGTGCTCTTACAGCCTCCGGGGAGCATGTCTTCCAAAGGCCTGTGAAACGCAGTTTCTTTGCAGGCCTGATCTGGCTGAAGTAGGACTTCTGCTCTGGGTGTGCTACTTTGCCCTAGAGCTGAAAGGCACAACGTGCAGGCTTCTTTAAAAGGGGCGAGTTGGGCCCACAGCATCTTGCTTCCAGCTCTTTGGGAAGCTAAGAAACAACTCGCTCTGCACAGTGCTCTTACAGCCTAGTGGGAACATCTCTTCCAAAGGCCTTTGAAACGCAGTTTCTTTGCAGGCCTGATCTGGCTGGAGTAGGACTTCTGCTCTGGGTGTGCTACTTTGCCCTAGAGCTGAAAGGCACAACGTGCAGGCTTCTTTCCAAAGGGCGAGTTGGGCCCCACAGCATCTTGCTTCCAGCTCTTTGTGAAGCTAAGAATCAACTCGCTCTGCACAGTGCTCTTACAGCCTACCGGGAACATCTCTTCCAAAGGCCTGTGAAACGCAGTTTCTTTGCAGGCCTGATCTGGCTGAAGTAGGACTTCTGCTCTGGGTGTGCTACTTTGCCCTAGAGCTGAAAGGCACAACGTGCAGGCTTCTTTCCAAAGGGCGAGTTGGGCCCCACAGCATCTTGCTTCCAGCTCTTTGGGAAGCTAAGAAACAACTCGCTCTGCACAGTGCTCTTACAGCCTACCTGGAGCATCTCTTCCAAAGGCCTGTAAAACGCAGTTTCTTTGCAGGCCTGATCTGGCTGAAGTAGGACTTCTGCTCTGGGTGTGCTACTTTGCCCTAGAGCCGAAAGGCACAACGTGCAGGCTTCTTTCCAAAGGGCGAGTTGGGCCCCACAGCATCTTGCTTCCAGCTCTTTGGGAAGCTAAGAAACAACTCGCTCTGCACAGTGCTCTTACAGCCTACCGGGAACATCTCTTCCAAAGGCCTGTGAAACGCAGTTTCTTTGCAGGCCTGATCTGGCTGAAGTAGGACTTCTGCTCTGGGTGTGCTACTTTGCCCTAGAGCTGAAAGGCACAACGTGCAGGCTTCTTTCCAAAGGGCGAGTTGGGCCCCACAGCATCTTGCTTCCAGCTCTTTGGGAAGCTAAGAAACAACTCGCTCTGCACAGTGCTCTTACAGCCTACCTGGAGCATCTCTTCCAAAGGCCTGTGAAACGCAGTTTCTTTGCAGGCCTGATCTGGCTGAAGTAGGACTTCTGCTCTGGGTGTGCTACTTTGCCCTAGAGCTGAAAGGCACAACGTGCAGGCTTCTTTCCAAAGGGCGAGTTGGGCCCCACAGCATCTTGCTTCCAGCTCTTTGGGAAGCTAAGAAACAACTCGCTCTGCACAGTGCTCTTACAGCCTACCGGGAGCATCTCTTCCAAAGGCCTGTGAAACGCAGTTTCTTTGCAGGCCTGATCTGGCTGAAGTAGGACTTCTGCTCTGGGCGTGCTACTTTGCCCTAGAGCTGAAAGGCACAACGTGCAGGCTTCTTTCCAAAGGGCGAGTTGGGCCCCACAGCATCTTGCTTCCAGCTCTTTGGGAAGCTAAGAAACAACTCGGTCTGCACAGTGCTCTTACAGCCTCCGGGGAGCATGTCTTCCAAAGGCCTGTGAAACGCAGTTTCTTTGCAGGCCTGATCTGGCTGAAGTAGGACTTCTGCTCTGGGTGTGCTTCTTTGCCCTAGAGCCGAAAGGCACAACGTACAGGCTTCTTTCCAAAGGGCGAGTTGGGCCCCACAGCATCTTGCTTCCAGCTCTTTGGGAAGCTAAGAAACAACTCGCTCTGCACAGTGCTCTTACAGCCTAGTGGGAACATCTCTTCCAAATGCCTGTGAAACGCAGTTTCTTTGCAGGCCTGATCTGGCTGGAGTAGGACTTCTGCTCTGGGTGTGATACTTTGCCCCAGAGCTGAAAGGCACAACGTGCAGGCTTCTTTCCAAAGGGCGAGTTGGGCCCCACAGCATCTTGCTTCCAGCTCTTTGGGAAGCTAAGAAACCACTCGCTCTGCACAGTGTACTTACAGCCTACCGGAAACATCTCTTCCAAAGGCCTGGGAAACGCAGCTTCTTTGCAGGCCTGATCTGGCTGAAGTAGGACTTCTGCTCTGGGTGTGCTAATTGGCCCTAGAGCTGAAAGGCACAACGTGCAGGCTTCATTCGAAAGGGCGAGTTGGGCCCCACAGCATCTTGCTTCCAGCTCTTTGGGAAGCTAAGAAACAACTCGCTCTGCACAGTGCTCTTACAGCCTGCCAGGAACATCTCTTCCAAAGGCCTGTGAAACGCAGTTTCTTTGCAGGCCTGATCTGCCTGAAGTAGGACTTCTGCTCTGGGTGTGCTACTTTGCCCTAGAGCTGAAAGGCACAACGTGCAGGCTTCTTTCCAAAGGGCGAGTTGGGCCCCACAGCATCTTGCTTCCAGCTCTTTGGGAAGCTAAGAAACAACTCGCTCTGCACAGTGCTCTTACAGCCTACCGGGAGCATCTCTTCCAAAGGCCTGTGAAACGCAGTTTCTTTGCAGGCCTGATCTGGATGAAGTAGGACTTCTGCTCTGGGTGTGCTACTTTGCCCTAGAGCTGAAAGGCACAACGTGCAGGCTTCTTTCCAAAGGGTGAGTTTGGCCCCACAGCTTCTTGCTTCCAGCTATTTCCGAATGTAAGAAACAACCTTCTCTGCACAGTGCTCTTACAGCCTACCGGGAAGGTCTCTTCCAGAGACCTGTGAAACGCAGTTTCTTTGCAGGCCTGATCTGGCTGAAGTAGAACTTCTGCTCTGAGTGTGCTACATTGCCCTAGAGCTGAAAGGCACAATGTTCAGGCTTCTTTCCAAAGGGCGAGTTGGGCTCCACAGCATCTTGCTTCCAGCTCTTTGGGAAGCTAAGAAACAACTCGCTCTGCACAGTGCTCTTACAGCCTACCGGGAACATCTCTTCCAAAGGCCTCGTTAAACGCAGTTTCTTTGCAGGCCTGATCTGGCTGAAGTAGGACTTCTGCTCTGGGTGTGCTACTTTGCCCTAGAGCTGAAAGGCACAACGTGCAGGCTTCTTTCGAAAGTGCGAGTTGGGCCCCACAGCATCTTGCTTCCAGCTCTTTGGGAAGCTAAGAAACAACTCGCTCTGCACAGAGCTCTTACAGCCTCTGGGGAGCATGTCTTCCAAAGGCCTGTGAAACGCAGTTTCTTTGCAGGCCTGATCTGGCTGAAGTAGGACTTCTGCTCTGGGTGTGCTACTTTGCCCTAGAGCCGAAAGGCACAACGTGCAGGCTTCTTTCCAAAGGGCGAGTTGGGCCCCACAGCATCTTGCTTCCAGCTCTTTGGAAAGCTAAGAAACAGCTCGCTCTGCACAGTGCTCTTAAAGCCTACCTGGAGCATCTCTTCCAAAGGCCTGTAGAACGCAGTTTCTTTGCAGGCCTGATCTGGATGAAGTAGGACTTCTGCTCTGGGTGTGCTACTTTGCCCTAGAGCTGAAAGGCACAACGTGCAGGCTTCTTTCCAAGGGGCGAGTTGGGCCCCACAGCATCTTGCTTCCAGCTCTTTGGGAAGCTAAGAAACAACTCGCTCTGCACAGTGCTCTTACAGCCTAGTGGGAACATCTCTTCCAAAGGCCTGTGAAACGCAGTTTCTTTGCAGGCCTGATCTGGCTGAAGTAGGACTTCTGCTCTGGGTGTGCTACTTTGCCCTAGAGCTGAAAGGCAAAACGTGCAGGCTTCTTTCCAAAGGGCGAGTTGGGCTCCACAGCATCTTGCTTCCAGCTCTTTGGGAAGCTAAGAAACAACTCGCTCTGCACAGTGCTCTTACAGCCTAGTGGGAACATCTCTTCCAAAGGCCTGTGAAACGCAGTTTCTTTGCAGGCCTGATCTGGCTGAAGTAGGACTTCTGCTCTGGGTGTGCTACTTTGCCCTAGAGCTGAAAGGCACAACGTGCAGGCTTCTTTCCAAAGGGCGAGTTGGGCCCCACAGCATCTTGCTTCCAGCTCTTTGGGAAGCTAAGAAACCACTCGCTCTGCACAGTGTACTTACAGCCTACCGGAAACATCTCTTCCAAAGGCCTGGGAAACGCCGCTTCTTTGCAGGCCTGATCTGGCTGAAGTAGGACTTCTGCTCTGGGTGTGCTAATTGGCCCTAGAGCTGAAAGGCACAACGTGCAGGCTTCATTCGAAAGGGCGAGTTGGGCCCCACAGCATCTTGCTTCCAGCTCTTTGGGAAGCTAAGAAACAACTCGCTCTGCACAGTGCTCTTACAGCCTGCCAGGAACATCTCTTCCAAAGGCCTGTGAAACGCAGTTTCTTTGCAGGCCTGATCTGGCTGAAGTAGGACTTCTGCTCTGGGTGTGCTACTTTGCCCTAGAGCTGAAAGGCACAACGTGCAGGCTTCTTTCCAAAGGGCGAGTTGGGCCCCACAGCATCTTGCTTCCAGCTCTTTGGGCAGCTAAGAAACAACTCGCTCTGCACAGTGCTCTTACAGCCTACCGGGAGCATCTCTTCCAAAGGCCTGTGAAACGCAGTTTCTTTGCAGGCCTGATCTGGCTGAAGTAGGACTTCTGCTCTGGGTGTGCTACTTTGCCCTAGAGCTGAAAGGCACAACGTGCAGGCTTCTTTCCAAAGGGCGAGTTGGGCCCCACAGCATCTTGCTTCCAGCTCTTTGGGAAGCTAAGAAACAGCTCGCTCTGCACAGTGCTCTTAAAGCCTAGTGGGAACATGTCTTCCAAAGGCCTGTGAAACGCAGTTTCTTTGCAGGCCTGATCTGGCTGAAGTAGGACTTCTGCTCTGGGTGTGCTACTTTGCCCTAGAGCTGAAAGTCACAACGTGCAGGCTTCTTTCCAAAGGGTGAGTTTGGCCCCACAGCTTCTTGCTTCCAGCTATTTCCGAATGTAAGAAACAACCTTCTCTGCACAGTGCTCTTACAGCCTACCGGGAAGGTCTCTTCCAGAGACCTGTGAAACGCAGTTTCTTTGCAGGCCTGATCTGGCTGAAGTAGAACTTCTGCTCTGAGTGTGCTACATTGCCCTAGAGCTGAAAGGCACAATGTTCAGGCTTCTTTCCAAAGGGCGAGTTGGGCCCCACAGCATCTTGCTTCCAGCTCTTTGGGAAGCTAAGTAACAACTCGCTCTGCACAGTGCTCTTACAGCCTACCGGGAACATCTCTTCCAAAGGCCTGGTTAAACGCAGTTTCTTTGCAGGCCTGATCTGGCTGAAGTAGGACTTCTGCTCTGGGTGTGCTACTTTGCCCTAGAGCTGAAAGGCACAACGTGCATGCTTCTTTCGAAAGTGCGAGTTGGGCCCCACAGCATCTTGCTTCCAGCTCTTTGGGAAGCTAAGAAACAACTCGCTCTGCACAGAGCTCTTACAGCCTCCGGGGAGCATGTCTTCCAAAGGCCTGTGAAACGCAGTTTCTTTGCAGGCCTGATCTGGCTGAAGTAGGACTTCTGCTCTGGGTGTGCTACTTTGCCCTTGAGCCGAAAGGCGCAACGTGCAGGCTTCTTTCCAAAGGGCGAGTTGGGCCCCACAGCATCTTGCTTCCAGCTCTTTGGGAAGCTAAGAAACAACTCGCTCTGCACAGTGCTCTTACAGCCTAGTGGGAACATCTCTTCCAAAGGCCTGGGAAACGCAGTTTCTTTGCAGGCCTGATCTGGCTGGAGTAGGACTTCTGCTCTGGGTGTGATACTTTGCCGTAGAGCTGAAAGGCACAACGTGCAGGCTTCTTTCCAAAGGGCGAGTTGGGCCCCACAGCATCTTGCTTCCAGCTCTTTGGGAAGCTAAGAATCAACTCGCTCTGCACAGTGCTCTTACAGCCTACCGGGAACATCTCTTCCAAAGGCCTGTGAAACGCAGTTTCTTTGCAGGCCTGATCTGGCTGAAGTAGGACTTCTGCTCTGTTGTGCTACTTTGCCCTAGAGCTAAAAGGCACAAAGTGCAGGCTTCTTTCCAAAGGGCGAGTTGGGCCCCACAGCATCTTGCTTCCAGTTCTTTGGGAAGCTAAGAAACAACTCGCTCTGCACAGTGCTCTTAAAGCCTACCTGGAGCATCTCTTCCAAAGGCCTCAGAACGCAGTTTCTTTGCAGGCCTGATCTGGATGAAGTAGGACTTCTGCTCTGGGTGTGCTACTTTGCCCTAGAGCTGAAAGGCACAACGTGCAGGCTTCTTTCCAAGGGGCGAGTTGGGCCCCACAGCATCTTGCTTCCAGCTCTTTGGGAAGCTAAGAAACAACTCGCTCTGCACAGTGCTCTTACTGCCTAGTGGGAACATCTCTTCCAAAGGCCTGTGAAACGCAGTTTCTTTGCAGGCCTGATCTGGCTGAAGTAGGACTTCTGCTCTGGGTGTGCTACTTTGCCCTAGAGCTGAAAGGCAAAACGTGCAGGCTTCTTTCCAAAGGGCGAGTTTGGCTCCACAGCATCTTGCTTCCAGCTCTTTGGGAAGCTAAGAAACAACTCGCTCTGCACAGTGCTCTTACAGCCTAGTGGGAACATCTCTTCCAAAGGCCTGGGAAACGCAGCTTCTTTGCAGGCCTGATCTGGCTGAAGTAGGACTTCTGCTCTGGGTGTGCTAATTGGCCCTAGAGCTGAAAGGCACAACGTGCAGGCTTCATTCGAAAGGGCGAGTTGGGCCCCACAGCATCTTGCTTCCAGCTCTTTGGGAAGCTAAGAAACAACTCGGTCTGCACAGTGCTCTTACAGCCTGCCTGGAACATCTCTTCCAAAGGCCTGTGAAACGCAGTTTCTTTGCAGGCCTGATATGCCTGAAGTAGGACTTCTGCTCTGGGTGTGCTACTTTGCCCTAGAGCTGAAAGGCACAACGTGCAGGCTTCTTTCCAAAGGGCGAGTTGGGCCCCACAGCATCTTGCTTCCAGCTCTTTGGGAAGCTAAGAAACAACTCGCTCTGCACAGTGCTCTTACAGCCTACCGGGAGCATCTCTTCCAAAGGCCTGTGAAACGCAGTTTCTTTGCAGGCCTGATCTGGCTGAAGTAGGACTTCTGCTCTGGGTGTGCTACTTTGCCCTAGAGCTGAAAGGCACAACGTACAGGCTTCTTTCCAAAGGGCGAGTTGGGCCCCACAGCATCTTGCTTCCAGCTCTTTGGGAAGCTAAGAAACCACTCCTCTGCACAGTGTACTTACAGCCTACCGGAAACATCTCTTCTAAAGGCCTGGGAAACGCAGCTTCTTTGCAGGCCTGATCTGGCTGAAGTAGGACTTCTGCTCTGGGTGTGCTAATTGGCCCTAGAGCTGAAAGGCACAACGTGCAGGCTTCATTCGAAAGGGCGAGTTGGGGCCCACAGCATCTTGCTTCCAGCTCTTTGGGAAGCTAAGAAACAACTCGCTCTGCACAGTGCTCTTACAGCCTGCCAGGAACATCTCTTCCAAAGGCCTGTGAAACGCAGTTTCTTTGCAGGCCTGATCTGGCTGGAGTAGGACTTCTGCTCTGGGTGTGATACTTTGCCCTAGAGCTGAAAGGCACAACGTGCAGGCTTCTTTCCAAAGGGCGAGTTGGGCCCCACAGCATCTTGCTTCCAGCTCTTTGGGAAGCTAAGAAACAACTCGCTCTGCACAGTGCTCTTACAGCCTACCTGGAGCATCTCTTCCAAAGGCCTGTGAAACGCAGTTTCTTTGCAGGCCTGATCTGGCTGAAGTAGGACTTCTGCTCTGGGTGTGCTACTTTGCCCTAGAGCTGAAAGGCACAACGTGCAGGCTTCTTTCCAAAGGGCGAGATTGGCCCCACAGCATCTTGCTTCCAGCTCTTTGGGAAGCTAAGAAACAACTCGCTCTGCACAGTGCTCTTACAGCCTAGTGGGAACATCTCTTCCAAAGGCCTGTGAAACGCAGTTTCTTTGCAGGCCTGATCTGCCTGAAGTAGGACTTCTGCTCTGGGTGTGCTTCTTTGCCCTAGAGCTGAAAGGCACAACGTGCAGGCTTCTTTCCAAAGGGCGAGTTGGGCCCCACAGCATCTTGCTTCCAGCTCCTTGGCAAGCTAAGAAACAACTCGCTCTGCTCAGTGCTCTAACAGCCTACCGGGAACATCTCTTCCAAAGGCCTGTGAAACGCAGTTTCTTTGCAGGCCTGATCTGGATGAAGTAGGACTTCTGCTCTGGGTGTGCTACTTTGCCCTAGAGCTGAAAGGCACAACGTGCAGGCTTCTTTCCAAAGGGTGAGTTTGGCCCCACAGCATCTTGCTTCCAGCTATTTCCGAATGTAAGAAACAACCTTCTCTGCACAGTGCTCTTACAGCCTACCGGTAACATCTCTTCCAGCGACCTGTGAAACGCAGTTTCTTTGCAGGCCTGATCTGGCTGAAGTAGAACTTCTGCTCTGAGTGTGCTACATTGCCCTAGAGCTGAAAGGCACAACGTTCAGGCTTCTTTCCAAAGGGCGAGTTGGGCCCCACAGCATCTTGCTTCCAGCTCTTTGGGAAGCTAAGAAACAACTCGCTCTGCACAGTGCTCTTACAGCCTATCAGGAACATCTCTTCCAAAGGCCTGTGAAACGCAGTTTCGTTGCAGGCCTGATCTGGCTGAAGTAGGACTTCTGCTCTGGGTGTGCTAATTGGCCCTAGAGCTGAAAGGCACAAAGTGCAGGCTTCATTCGAAAGGGCGAGTTGGGCCCCACAGCATCTTGCTTCCAGCTCTTTGGGAAGCTAAGAAACAACTCGCTCTGCACAGTGTTCTTACAGCCTGCCAGGAACATCTCTTCCAAAGGCCTGTGAAACGCAGTTTCTTTGCAGGCCTGATCTGGCTGAAGTAGGACTTCTGCTCTGGGTGTGCTACTTTGCCCTAGAGCTGAAAGGCACAACGTGCAGGCTTCTTTCCAAAGGGCGAGTTGGGCCCCACAGCATCTTGCTTCCAGATCTTTGGGAAGCTAAGAAACAACTCGCTCTGCACAGTGCTCTTACAGCCTCCGGGGAGCATGTCTTCCAAAGGCCTGTGAAACGCAGTTTCTTTGCAGGCCTGATCTGGCTGAAGTAGGACTTCTGCTCTGGGTGTGCTACTTTGCCCTAGAGCTGAAAGGCACAACGTGCAGGCTTCTTTCAAATGGGGCGAGTTGGGCCCACAGCATCTTGCTTCCAGCTCTTTGGGAAGCTAAGAAACAACTCGCTCTGCACAGTGCTCTTACAGCCTAGTGGGAACATCTCTTCCAAAGGCCTGTGAAACGCAGTTTCTTTGCAGGCCTGATCTGGCTGGAGTAGGACTTCTGCTCTGGGTGTGCTACTTTGCCCTAGAGCTGAAAGGCACAACGTGCAGGCTTCTTTCCAAAGGGCGAGTTGGGCCCCACAGCATCTTGCTTCCAGCTCTTTGGGAAGCTAAGAAACAACTCGCTCTGCACAGTGCTCTTACAGCCTACCGGGAACATCTCTTCCAAAGGCCTGTGAAACGCAGTTTCTTTGCAGGCCTGATCTGGCTGAAGTAGGACTTCTGCTCTGGGTGTGCTACTTTGCCCTAGAGCTGAAAGGCACAACGTGCAGGCTTCTTTCCAAAGGGCGAGTTGGGCCCCACAGCATCTTGCTTCCAGCTCTTTGGGAAGCTAAGAAACAACTCGCTCTGCACAGTGCTCTTACAGCCTACCTGGAACATCTCTTCCAAAGGCCTGTAAAACGCAGTTTCTTTGCAGGCCTGATCTGGCTGAAGTAGGACTTCTGCTCTGGGTGTGCTACTTTGCCCTAGAGCCGAAAGGCACAACGTGCAGGCTTCTTTCCAAAGGGCGAGTTGGGCCCCACAGCATCTTGCTTCCAGCTCTTTGGGAAGCTAAGAAACAACTCGCTCTGCACAGTGCTCTTACAGCCTACCGGGAACATCTCTTCCAAAGGCCTGTGAAACGCAGTTTCTTTGCAGGCCTGATCTGGCTGGAGTAGGACTTCTGCTCTGGGTGTGCTACTTTGCCCTAGAGCTGAAAGGCACAACGTGCAGGCTTCTTTCCAAAGGGCGAGTTGGGCCCCACAGCATCTTGCTTCCAGCTCTTTGGGAAGCTAAGAAACAACTCGCTCTGCACAGTGCTCTTACAGCCTACCTGGAACATCTCTTCCAAAGGCCTGTGAAACGCAGTTTCTTTGCAGGCCTGATCTGGCTGAAGTAGGACTTCTGCTCTGGGTGTGCTACTTTGCCCTAGAGCTGAAAGGCACAACGTGCAGGCTTCTTTCCAAAGGGCGAGTTGGGCCCCACAGCATCTTGCTTCCAGCTCTTTGGGAAGCTAAGAAACAACTCGCTCTGCACAGTGCTCTTACAGCCTACCGGGAACATCTCTTCCAAAGGCCTGTGAAACGCAGTTTCTTTGCAGGCCTGATCTGGCTGAAGTAGGACTTCTGCTCTGGGTGTGCTACTTTGCCCTAGAGCTGAAAGGCACAACGTGCAGGCTTCTTTCCAAAGGGCGAGTTGGGCCCCACAGCATCTTGCTTCCAGCTCTTTGGGAAGCTAAGAAACAACTCGCTCTGCACAGTGCTCGTACAGCCTACCGGGAACATCTCTTCCAAAGGCCTGTTAAACGCAGTTTCTTTGCAGGCCTGATCTGGCTGAAGTAGGACTTCTGCTCTGGGTGTGCTACTTTGCCCTAGAGCTGAAAGGCACAACGTGCAGGCTTCTTTCCAAAGGGCGAGTTGGGCCCCACAGCATCTTGCTTCCAGCTCTTTGGGAAGCTAAGAAACAACTCGCTCTGCACAGTGCTCTTACAGCCTACCGGGAACATCTCTTCCAAAGGCCTGTGAAACGCAGTTTCTTTGCAGGCCTGATCTGGCTGAAGTAGGACTTCTGCTCTGGGTGTGCTACTTTGCCCTAGAGCTGAAAGGCACAACGTGCAGGCTTCTTTCCAAAGGGCGAGTTGGGCCCCACAGCATCTTGCTTCCAGCTCTTTGGGAAGCTAAGAAACAACTCGCTCTGCACAGTGCTCTTACAGCCTACCTGGAACATCTCTTCCAAAGGCCTGTGAAACGCAGTTTCTTTGCAGGCCTGATCTGGCTGAAGTAGGACTTCTGCTCTGGGTGTGCTACTTTGCCCTAGAGCTGAAAGGCACAACGTGCAGGCTTCTTTCCAAAGGGCGAGTTGGGCCCCACAGCATCTTGCTTCCAGCTCTTTGGGAAGCTAAGAAACAACTCGCTCTGCACAGTGCTCTTACAGCCTACCGGGAACATCTCTTCCAAAGGCCTGTGAAACGCAGTTTCTTTGCAGGCCTGATCTGGCTGAAGTAGGACTTCTGCTCTGGGTGTGCTACTTTGCCCTAGAGCTGAAAGGCACAACGTGCAGGCTTCTTTCCAAAGGGCGAGTTGGGCCCCACAGCATCTTGCTTCCAGCTCTTTGGGAAGCTAAGAAACAACTCGCTCTGCACAGTGCTCTTACAGCCTACCGGGAGCATCTCTTCCAAAGGCCTGTAAAACGCAGTTTCTTTGCAGGCCTGATCTGGCTGAAGTAGGACTTCTGCTCTGGGTGTGCTACTTTGCCCTAGAGCTGAAAGGCACAACGTGCAGGCTTCTTTCCAAAGGGCGAGTTGGGCCCCACAGCATCTTGCTTCCAGCTCTTTGGGAAGCTAAGAAACAACTCGCTCTGCACAGTGCTCTTACAGCCTACCGGGAACATCTCTTCCAAAGGCCTGTGAAACGCAGTTTCTTTGCAGGCCTGATCTGGCTGAAGTAGGACTTCTGCTCTGGGTGTGCTACTTTGCCCTAGAGCTGAAAGGCACAACGTGCAGGCTTCTTTCCAAAGGGCGAGTTGGGCCCCACAGCATCTTGCTTCCAGCTCTTTGGGAAGCTAAGAAACAACTCGCTCTGCACAGTGCTCTTACAGCCTACCGGGAACATCTCTTCCAAAGGCCTGTGAAACGCAGTTTCTTTGCAGGCCTGATCTGGCTGAAGTAGGACTTCTGCTCTGGGTGTGCTACTTTGCCCTAGAGCTGAAAGGCACAACGTGCAGGCTTCTTTCCAAAGGGCGAGTTGGGCCCCACAGCATCTTGCTTCCAGCTCTTTGGGAAGCTAAGAAACAACTCGCTCTGCACAGTGCTCTTACAGCCTACCGGGAACATCTCTTCCAAAGGCCTGTGAAACGCAGTTTCTTTGCAGGCCTGATCTGGCTGAAGTAGGACTTCTGCTCTGGGTGTGCTACTTTGCCCTAGAGCTGAAAGGCACAACGTGCAGGCTTCTTTCCAAAGGGCGAGTTGGGCCCCACAGCATCTTGCTTCCAGCTCTTTGGGAAGCTAAGAAACAACTCGCTCTGCACAGTGCTCGTACAGCCTACCGGGAACATGTCTTCCAAAGGCCTGTTAAACGCAGTTTCTTTGCAGGCCTGATCTGGCTGAAGTAGGACTTCTGCTCTGGGTGTGCTACTTTGCCCTAGAGCTGAAAGGCACAACGTGCAGGCTTCTTTCCAAAGGGCGAGTTGGGCCCCACAGCATCTTGCTTCCAGCTCTTTGGGAAGCTAAGAAACAACTCGCTCTGCACAGTGCTCTTACAGCCTACCGGGAACATCTCTTCCAAAGGCCTGTGAAACGCAGTTTCTTTGCAGGCCTGATCTGGCTGAAGTAGGACTTCTGCTCTGGGTGTGCTACTTTGCCCTAGAGCTGAAAGGCACAACGTGCAGGCTTCTTTCCAAAGGGCGAGTTGGGCCCCACAGCATCTTGCTTCCAGCTCTTTGGGAAGCTAAGAAACAACTCGCTCTGCACAGTGCTCTTACAGCCTACCGGGAACATCTCTTCCAAAGGCCTGTGAAACGCAGTTTCTTTGCAGGCCTGATCTGGCTGAAGTAGGACTTCTGCTCTGGGTGTGCTACTTTGCCCTAGAGCTGAAAGGCACAACGTGCAGGCTTCTTTCCAAAGGGCGAGTTGGGCCCCACAGCATCTTGCTTCCAGCTCTTTGGGAAGCTAAGAAACAACTCGCTCTGCACAGTGCTCTTACAGCCTACCGGGAACATCTCTTCCAAAGGCCTGTGAAACGCAGTTTCTTTGCAGGCCTGATCTGGCTGAAGTAGGACTTCTGCTCTGGGTGTGCTACTTTGCCCTAGAGCTGAAAGGCACAACGTGCAGGCTTCTTTCCAAAGGGCGAGTTGGGCCCCACAGCATCTTGCTTCCAGCTCTTTGGGAAGCTAAGAAACAACTCGCTCTGCACAGTGCTCGTACAGCCTACCGGGAACATCTCTTCCAAAGGCCTGTTAAACGCAGTTTCTTTGCAGGCCTGATCTGGCTGAAGTAGGACTTCTGCTCTGGGTGTGCTACTTTGCCCTAGAGCTGAAAGGCACAACGTGCAGGCTTCTTTCCAAAGGGCGAGTTGGGCCCCACAGCATCTTGCTTCCAGCTCTTTGGGAAGCTAAGAAACAACTCGCTCTGCACAGTGCTCTTACAGCCTACCGGGAACATCTCTTCCAAAGGCCTGTGAAACGCAGTTTCTTTGCAGGCCTGATCTGGCTGAAGTAGGACTTCTGCTCTGGGTGTGCTACTTTGCCCTAGAGCTGAAAGGCACAACGTGCAGGCTTCTTTCCAAAGGGCGAGTTGGGCCCCACAGCATCTTGCTTCCAGCTCTTTGGGAAGCTAAGAAACAACTCGCTCTGCACAGTGCTCTTACAGCCTACCGGGAACATCTCTTCCAAAGGCCTGTGAAACGCAGTTTCTTTGCAGGCCTGATCTGGCTGAAGTAGGACTTCTGCTCTGGGTGTGCTACTTTGCCCTAGAGCTGAAAGGCACAACGTGCAGGCTTCTTTCCAAAGGGCGAGTTGGGCCCCACAGCATCTTGCTTCCAGCTCTTTGGGAAGCTAAGAAACAACTCGCTCTGCACAGTGCTCTTACAGCCTACCGGGAACATCTCTTCCAAAGGCCTGTGAAACGCAGTTTCTTTGCAGGCCTGATCTGGCTGAAGTAGGACTTCTGCTCTGGGTGTGCTACTTTGCCCTAGAGCTGAAAGGCACAACGTGCAGGCTTCTTTCCAAAGGGCGAGTTGGGCCCCACAGCATCTTGCTTCCAGCTCTTTGGGAAGCTAAGAAACAACTCGCTCTGCACAGTGCTCTTACAGCCTACCGGGAACATCTCTTCCAAAGGCCTGTGAAACGCAGTTTCTTTGCAGGCCTGATCTGGCTGAAGTAGGACTTCTGCTCTGGGTGTGCTACTTTGCCCTAGAGCTGAAAGGCACAACGTGCAGGCTTCTTTCCAAAGGGCGAGTTGGGCCCCACAGCATCTTGCTTCCAGCTCTTTGGGAAGCTAAGAAACAACTCGCTCTGCACAGTGCTCTTACAGCCTACCGGGAACATCTCTTCCAAAGGCCTGTGAAACGCAGTTTCTTTGCAGGCCTGATCTGGCTGAAGTAGGACTTCTGCTCTGGGTGTGCTACTTTGCCCTAGAGCTGAAAGGCACAACGTGCAGGCTTCTTTCCAAAGGGCGAGTTGGGCCCCACAGCATCTTGCTTCCAGCTCTTTGGGAAGCTAAGAAACAACTCGCTCTGCACAGTGCTCTTACAGCCTACCGGGAACATCTCTTCCAAAGGCCTGTGAAACGCAGTTTCTTTGCAGGCCTGATCTGGCTGAAGTAGGACTTCTGCTCTGGGTGTGCTACTTTGCCCTAGAGCTGAAAGGCACAACGTGCAGGCTTCTTTCCAAAGGGCGAGTTGGGCCCCACAGCATCTTGCTTCCAGCTCTTTGGGAAGCTAAGAAACAACTCGCTCTGCACAGTGCTCTTACAGCCTACCGGGAACATCTCTTCCAAAGGCCTGTGAAACGCAGTTTCTTTGCAGGCCTGATCTGGCTGAAGTAGGACTTCTGCTCTGGGTGTGCTACTTTGCCCTAGAGCTGAAAGGCACAACGTGCAGGCTTCTTTCCAAAGGGCGAGTTGGGCCCCACAGCATCTTGCTTCCAGCTCTTTGGGAAGCTAAGAAACAACTCGCTCTGCACAGTGCTCGTACAGCCTACCGGGAACATGTCTTCCAAAGGCCTGTTAAACGCAGTTTCTTTGCAGGCCTGATCTGGCTGAAGTAGGACTTCTGCTCTGGGTGTGCTACTTTGCCCTAGAGCTGAAAGGCACAACGTGCAGGCTTCTTTCCAAAGGGCGAGTTGGGCCCCACAGCATCTTGCTTCCAGCTCTTTGGGAAGCTAAGAAACAACTCGCTCTGCACAGTGCTCTTACAGCCTACCGGGAACATCTCTTCCAAAGGCCTGTGAAACGCAGTTTCTTTGCAGGCCTGATCTGGCTGAAGTAGGACTTCTGCTCTGGGTGTGCTACTTTGCCCTAGAGCTGAAAGGCACAACGTGCAGGCTTCTTTCCAAAGGGCGAGTTGGGCCCCACAGCATCTTGCTTCCAGCTCTTTGGGAAGCTAAGAAACAACTCGCTCTGCACAGTGCTCTTACAGCCTACCGGGAACATCTCTTCCAAAGGCCTGTGAAACGCAGTTTCTTTGCAGGCCTGATCTGGCTGAAGTAGGACTTCTGCTCTGGGTGTGCTACTTTGCCCTAGAGCTGAAAGGCACAACGTGCAGGCTTCTTTCCAAAGGGCGAGTTGGGCCCCACAGCATCTTGCTTCCAGCTCTTTGGGAAGCTAAGAAACAACTCGCTCTGCACAGTGCTCTTACAGCCTACCGGGAACATCTCTTCCAAAGGCCTGTGAAACGCAGTTTCTTTGCAGGCCTGATCTGGCTGAAGTAGGACTTCTGCTCTGGGTGTGCTACTTTGCCCTAGAGCTGAAAGGCACAACGTGCAGGCTTCTTTCCAAAGGGCGAGTTGGGCCCCACAGCATCTTGCTTCCAGCTCTTTGGGAAGCTAAGAAACAACTCGCTCTGCACAGTGCTCTTACAGCCTACCGGGAACATCTCTTCCAAAGGCCTGTGAAACGCAGTTTCTTTGCAGGCCTGATCTGGCTGAAGTAGGACTTCTGCTCTGGGTGTGCTACTTTGCCCTAGAGCTGAAAGGCACAACGTGCAGGCTTCTTTCCAAAGGGCGAGTTGGGCCCCACAGCATCTTGCTTCCAGCTCTTTGGGAAGCTAAGAAACAACTCGCTCTGCACAGTGCTCTTACAGCCTACCGGGAACATCTCTTCCAAAGGCCTGTGAAACGCAGTTTCTTTGCAGGCCTGATCTGGCTGAAGTAGGACTTCTGCTCTGGGTGTGCTACTTTGCCCTAGAGCTGAAAGGCACAACGTGCAGGCTTCTTTCCAAAGGGCGAGTTGGGCCCCACAGCATCTTGCTTCCAGCTCTTTGGGAAGCTAAGAAACAACTCGCTCTGCACAGTGCTCTTACAGCCTACCGGGAACATCTCTTCCAAAGGCCTGTGAAACGCAGTTTCTTTGCAGGCCTGATCTGGCTGAAGTAGGACTTCTGCTCTGGGTGTGCTACTTTGCCCTAGAGCTGAAAGGCACAACGTGCAGGCTTCTTTCCAAAGGGCGAGTTGGGCCCCACAGCATCTTGCTTCCAGCTCTTTGGGAAGCTAAGAAACAACTCGCTCTGCACAGTGCTCTTACAGCCTACCGGGAACATCTCTTCCAAAGGCCTGTGAAACGCAGTTTCTTTGCAGGCCTGATCTGGCTGAAGTAGGACTTCTGCTCTGGGTGTGCTACTTTGCCCTAGAGCTGAAAGGCACAACGTGCAGGCTTCTTTCCAAAGGGCGAGTTGGGCCCCACAGCATCTTGCTTCCAGCTCTTTGGGAAGCTAAGAAACAACTCGCTCTGCACAGTGCTCGTACAGCCTACCGGGAACATCTCTTCCAAAGGCCTGTGAAACGCAGTTTCTTTGCAGGCCTGATCTGGCTGAAGTAGGACTTCTGCTCTGGGTGTGCTACTTTGCCCTAGAGCTGAAAGGCACAACGTGCAGGCTTCTTTCCAAAGGGCGAGTTGGGCCCCACAGCATCTTGCTTCCAGCTCTTTGGGAAGCTAAGAAACAACTCGCTCTGCACAGTGCTCTTACAGCCTACCGGGAACATCTCTTCCAAAGGCCTGTGAAACGCAGTTTCTTTGCAGGCCTGATCTGGCTGAAGTAGGACTTCTGCTCTGGGTGTGCTACTTTGCCCTAGAGCTGAAAGGCACAACGTGCAGGCTTCTTTCCAAAGGGCGAGTTGGGCCCCACAGCATCTTGCTTCCAGCTCTTTGGGAAGCTAAGAAACAACTCGCTCTGCACAGTGCTCTTACAGCCTACGTGGAACATCTCTTCCAAAGGCCTGTGAAACGCAGTTTCTTTGCAGGCCTGATCTGGCTGAAGTAGGACTTCTGCTCTGGGTGTGCTACTTTGCCCTAGAGCTGAAAGGCACAACGTGCAGGCTTCTTTCCAAAGGGCGAGTTGGGCCCCACAGCATCTTGCTTCCAGCTCTTTGGGAAGCTAAGAAACAACTCGCTCTGCACAGTGCTCTTACAGCCTACCGGGAACATCTCTTCCAAAGGCCTGTGAAATGCAGTTTCTTTGCAGGCCTGATCTGGCTGAAGTAGGACTTCTGCTCTGGGTGTGCTACTTTGCCCTAGAGCTGAAAGGCACAACGTGCAGGCTTCTTTCCGAAGGGCGAGTTGGGCCCCACAGCATCTTGCTTCCAGCTCTTTGGGAAGCTAAGAAACAACTCGCTCTGCACAGTGCTCTTACAGCCTACCGGGAACATCTCTTCCAAAGGCCTGTGAAACGCAGTTTCTTTGCAGGCCTGATCTGGCTGAAGTAGGACTTCTGCTCTGGGTGTGCTACTTTGCCCTAGAGCTGAAAGGCACAACGTGCAGGCTTCTTTCCAAAGGGCGAGTTGGGCCCCACAGCATCTTGCTTCCAGCTCTTTGGGAAGCTAAGAAACAACTCGCTCTGCACAGTGCTCTTACAGCCTACCGGGAACATCTCTTCCAAAGGCCTGTGAAACGCAGTTTCTTTGCAGGCCTGATCTGGCTGAAGTAGGACTTCTGCTCTGGGTGTGCTACTTTGCCCTAGAGCTGAAAGGCACAACGTGCAGGCTTCTTTCCAAAGGGCGAGTTGGGCCCCACAGCATCTTGCTTCCAGCTCTTTGGGAAGCTAAGAAACAACTCGCTCTGCACAGTGCTCTTACAGCCTAGTGGGAACATCTCTTCCAAAGGCCTGTGAAACGCAGTTTCTTTGCAGGCCTGATCTGGCTGAAGTAGGACTTCTGCTCTGGGTGTGCTACTTTGCCCTAGAGCTGAAAGGCACAACGTGCAGGCTTCTTTCCAAAGGGCGAGTTGGGCCCCACAGCATCTTGCTTCCAGCTCTTTGGGAAGCTAAGAAACAACTCGCTCTGCACAGTGCTCTTACAGCCTACCGGGAACATCTCTTCCAAAGGCCTGTGAAACGCAGTTTCTTTGCAGGCCTGATCTGGCTGAAGTAGGACTTCTGCTCTGGGTGTGCTACTTTGCCCTAGAGCTGAAAGGCACAACGTGCAGGCTTCTTTCCAAAGGGCGAGTTGGGCCCCACAGCATCTTGCTTCCAGCTCTTTGGGAAGCTAAGAAACAACTCGCTCTGCACAGTGCTCTTACAGCCTACCGGGAACATCTCTTCCAAAGGCCTGTGAAACGCAGTTTCTTTGCAGGCCTGATCTGGCTGAAGTAGGACTTCTGCTCTGGGTGTGCTACTTTGCCCTAGAGCTGAAAGGCACAACGTGCAGGCTTCTTTCCAAAGGGCGAGTTGGGCCCCACAGCATCTTGCTTCCAGCTCTTTGGGAAGCTAAGAAACAACTCGCTCTGCACAGTGCTCTTACAGCCTACCGGGAACATCTCTTCCAAAGGCCTGTGAAACGCAGTTTCTTTGCAGGCCTGATCTGGCTGAAGTAGGACTTCTGCTCTGGGTGTGCTACTTTGCCCTAGAGCTGAAAGGCACAACGTGCAGGCTTCTTTCCAAAGGGCGAGTTGGGCCCCACAGCATCTTGCTTCCAGCTCTTTGGGAAGCTAAGAAACAACTCGCTCTGCACAGTGCTCGTACAGCCTACCGGGAACATCTCTTCCAAAGGCCTGTGAAACGCAGTTTCTTTGCAGGCCTGATCTGGCTGAAGTAGGACTTCTGCTCTGGGTGTGCTACTTTGCCCTAGAGCTGAAAGGCACAACGTGCAGGCTTCTTTCCAAAGGGCGAGTTGGGCCCCACAGCATCTTGCTTCCAGCTCTTTGGGAAGCTAAGAAACAACTCGCTCTGCACAGTGCTCTTACAGCCTACCGGGAACATCTCTTCCAAAGGCCTGTGAAACGCAGTTTCTTTGCAGGCCTGATCTGGCTGAAGTAGGACTTCTGCTCTGGGTGTGCTACTTTGCCCTAGAGCTGAAAGGCACAACGTGCAGGCTTCTTTCCAAAGGGCGAGTTGGGCCCCACAGCATCTTGCTTCCAGCTCTTTGGGAAGCTAAGAAACAACTCGCTCTGCACAGTGCTCTTACAGCCTACCGGAAACATCTCTTCCAAAGGCCTGTGAAACGCAGTTTCTTTGCAGGCCTGATCTGGCTGAAGTAGGACTTCTGCTCTGGGTGTGCTACTTTGCCCTAGAGCTGAAAGGCACAACGTGCAGGCTTCTTTCCAAAGGGCGAGTTGGGCCCCACAGCATCTTGCTTCCAGCTCTTTGGGAAGCTAAGAAACAACTCGCTCTGCACAGTGCTCTTACAGCCTACCGGGAACATCTCTTCCAAAGGCCTGTGAAACGCAGTTTCTTTGCAGGCCTGATCTGGCTGAAGTAGGACTTCTGCTCTGGGTGTGCTACTTTGCCCTAGAGCTGAAAGGCACAACGTGCAGGCTTCTTTCCAAAGGGCGAGTTGGGCCCCACAGCATCTTGCTTCCAGCTCTTTGGGAAGCTAAGAAACAACTCGCTCTGCACAGTGCTCTTACAGCCTACCGGGAACATCTCTTCCAAAGGCCTGTGAAACGCAGTTTCTTTGCAGGCCTGATCTGGCTGAAGTAGGACTTCTGCTCTGGGTGTGCTACTTTGCCCTAGAGCTGAAAGGCACAACGTGCAGGCTTCTTTCCAAAGGGCGAGTTGGGCCCCACAGCATCTTGCTTCCAGCTCTTTGGGAAGCTAAGAAACAACTCGCTCTGCACAGTGCTCTTACAGCCTACCGGGAACATCTCTTCCAAAGGCCTGTGAAACGCAGTTTCTTTGCAGGCCTGATCTGGCTGAAGTAGGACTTCTGCTCTGGGTGTGCTACTTTGCCCTAGAGCTGAAAGGCACAACGTGCAGGCTTCTTTCCAAAGGGCGAGTTGGGCCCCACAGCATCTTGCTTCCAGCTCTTTGGGAAGCTAAGAAACAACTCGCTCTGCACAGTGCTCTTACAGCCTAGTGGGAACATCTCTTCCAAAGGCCTGTGAAACGCAGTTTCTTTGCAGGCCTGATCTGGCTGAAGTAGGACTTCTGCTCTGGGTGTGCTACTTTGCCCTAGAGCTGAAAGGCACAACGTGCAGGCTTCTTTCCAAAGGGCGAGTTGGGCCCCACAGCATCTTGCTTCCAGCTCTTTGGGAAGCTAAGAAACCACTCGCTCTGCACAGTGTTCTTACAGCCTACCGGAAACATCTCTTCCAAAGGCCTGTGAAACGCAGTTTCTTTGCAGGCCTGATCTGGCTGAAGTAGGACTTCTGCTCTGGGTGTGCTACTTTGCCCTAGAGCTGAAAGGCACAACGTGCAGGCTTCTTTCGAAAGGGCGAGTTGGGCCCCACAGCATCTTGCTTCCAGCTCTTTGGGAAGCTAAGAAACAACTCGCTCTGCACAGTGTTCTTACAGCCTACCAGGAACATCTCTTCCAAAGGCCTGTGAAACGCAGTTTCTTTGCAGGCCTGATCTGGCTGAAGTAGGACTTCTGCTCTGGGTGTGCTACTTTGCCCTAGAGCTGAAAGGCACAACGTGCAGGCTTCTTTCCAAAGGGCGAGTTGGGCCCCACAGCATCTTGCTTCCAGCTCTTTGGGAAGCTAAGAAACAACTCGCTCTGCACAGTGCTCTTACAGCCTACCTGGAACATCTCTTCCAAAGGCCTGTGAAACGCAGTTTCTTTGCAGGCCTGATCTGGCTGAAGTAGGACTTCTGCTCTGGGTGTGCTACTTTGCCCTAGAGCTGAAAGGCACAACGTGCAGGCTTCTTTCCAAAGGGCGAGTTGGGCCCCACAGCATCTTGCTTCCAGCTCTTTGGGAAGCTAAGAAACAACTCG
The DNA here is from genome assembly GCF_037783145.1 of Equus przewalskii. Lineage (NCBI taxonomy): Eukaryota > Metazoa > Chordata > Mammalia > Perissodactyla > Equidae > Equus > Equus przewalskii. Next base: position 43,387 of record NW_027227725.1, on the reverse strand, counting down.
CTCTGCACAGTGCTCTTACAGCCTACCGGGAACATCTCTTCCAAAGGCCTGTGAAACGCAGTTTCTTTGCAGGCCTGATCTGGCTGAAGTAGGACTTCTGCTCTGGGTGTGCTACTTTGCCCTAGAGCTGAAAGGCACAACGTGCAGGCTTCTTTCCAAAGGGCGAGTTGGGCCCCACAGCATCTTGCTTCCAGCTCTTTGGGAAGCTAAGAAACAACTCGCTCTGCACAGTGCTCTTACAGCCTACCGGGAACATCTCTTCCAAAGGCCTGTAAAACGCAGTTTCTTTGCAGGCCTGATCTGGCTGAAGTAGGACTTCTGCTCTGGGTGTGCTACTTTGCCCTAGAGCTGAAAGGCACAACGTGCAGGCTTCTTTCCAAAGGGCGAGTTGGGCCCCACAGCATCTTGCTTCCAGCTCTTTGGGAAGCTAAGAAACAACTCGCTCTGCACAGTGCTCTTACAGCCTACCGGGAACATCTCTTCCAAAGGCCTGTGAAACGCAGTTTCTTTGCAGGCCTGATCTGGCTGGAGTAGGACTTCTGCTCTGGGTGTGCTACTTTGCCCTAGAGCTGAAAGGCACAACGTGCAGGCTTCTTTCCAAAGGGCGAGTTGGGCCCCACAGCATCTTGCTTCCAGCTCTTTGGGAAGCTAAGAAACAACTCGCTCTGCACAGTGCTCTTACAGCCTACCGGGAGCATCTCTTCCAAAGGCCTGTGAAACGCAGTTTCTTTGCAGGCCTGATCTGGCTGAAGTAGGACTTCTGCTCTGGGTGTGCTACTTTGCCCTAGAGCTGAAAGGCACAACGTGCAGGCTTCTTTCCAAAGGGCGAGTTGGGCCCCACAGCATCTTGCTTCCAGCTCTTTGGGAAGCTAAGAAACAACTCGCTCTGCACAGTGCTCTTACAGCCTACCGGGAGCATCTCTTCCAAAGGCCTGTGAAACGCAGTTTCTTTGCAGGCCTGATCTGGCTGAAGTAGGACTTCTGCTCTGGGCGTGCTACTTTGCCCTAGAGCTGAAAGGCACAACGTGCAGGCTTCTTTCCAAAGGGCGAGTTGGACCCCACAGAATCTTGCTTCCAGCTCTTTGGGAAGCTAAGAAACAACTCGGTCTGCACAGTGCTCGTACAGCCTCCAGGGAGCATGTCTTCCAAAGGCCTGTTAAACGCAGTTTCTTTGCAGGCCTGATCTGGCTGAAGTAGGACTTCTGCTCTGGGTGTGCTTCTTTGCCCTAGAGCCGAAAGGCACAACGTACAGGCTTCTTTCCAAAGGGCGAGTTGGGCCCCACAGCATCTTGCTTCCAGCTCTTTGGGAAGCTAAGAAACAACTCGCTCTGCACAGTGCTCTTACAGCCTACCGGGAACATCTCTTCCAAAGTCCTGTGAAACGCAGTTTCTTTGCAGGCCTGATCTGGCTGAAGTAGGACTTCTGCTCTGGGTGTGCTACTTTGCCCTAGAGCTGAAAGGCACAACGTGCAGGCTTCTTTCCAAAGGGCGAGTTGGGCCCCACAGCATCTTGCTTCCAGCTCTTTGGGAAGCTAAGAAACCACTCGCTCTGCACAGTGTTCTTACAGCCTACGTGAAACATCTCTTCCAAAGGCCTGGGAAACGCAGTTTATTTGCAGGCCTGATCTGGCTGAAGTAGGACTTCTGCTCTGGGTGTGCTAATTGGCCCTAGAGCTGAAAGGCACAACGTGCAGGCTTCATTCCAAAGGGCGAGTTGGGCCCCACAGCATCCTGCTTCCAGCTCTTTGGGAAGCTAAGAAACAACTCGCTCTGCACAGTGCTCTCACAGCCTACCGGGAACATCTCTTCCAAAGGCCTGTGAAATGCAGTTTCTTTGCAGGCCTGATCTGGCTGAAGTAGGACTTCTGCTCTGGGTGTGCTACTTTGCCCTAGAGCTAAAAGGCACAACGTGCAGGCTTCTTTCCGAAGGGCGACTTGGGCCCCACAGCATCTTGCTTCCAGCTCTTTGGGAAGCTAAGAAACAACTCGCTCTGCACAGTGCTCTTACAGCCTACCGGGAGCATCTCTTCCAAAGGCCTGTGAAACGCAGATTCTTTGCAGGCCTGATCTGGCTGAAGTAGGACTTCTGCTCTGGGTGTGCTACTTTGCCCTAGAGCTGAAAGGCACAACGTGCAGGCTTCTTTCCAAAGGGCGAGTTGGGCCCCACAGCATCTTGCTTCCAGCTCTTTGGGAAGCTAAGAAACAACTCGCTCTGCACAGTGCTCTTACAGCCTACCGGGAACATCTCTTCCAAAGGCCTGTGAAACGCAGTTTCTTTGCAGGCCTGATCTGGCTGAAGTAGGACTTCTGCTCTGGGTGTGCTTCTTTGCCCTAGAGCTGAAAGGCACAACGTTCAGGCTTCTTTCCAAAGGGCGTGTTGGGCCCCACAGCATCTTGCTTCCAGCTCTTTGGCAAGCTAAGAAACAACTCGCTCTGCACAGTGCTCTTACAGCCTAGTGGGAACATCTCTTCCAAAGGCCTGTGAAACGCAGTTTCTTTGCAGGCCTGATCTGGCTGAAGTAGGACTTCTGCTCTGGGTGTGCTACTTTGCCCTAGAGCTGAAAGGCACAACGTGCAGGCTTCTTTACAAGGGGCGAGTTGGGCCCCACAGCATCTTGCTTCCAGCTCTTTGGGAAGCTAAGAAACAACTCGCTCTGCACAGTGCTCTTACAGCCTACCGGAAACATCTCTTCCAAAGGCCTGTGAAACGCAGTTTCTTTGCAGGCCTGATCTGGCTGAAGTAGGACTTCTGCTCTGGGTGTGCTTCTTTGCCCTAGAGCCGAAAGGCACAACGTACAGGCTTCTTTCCAAAGGGCGAGTTGGGCCCCACAGCATCTTGCTTCCAGCTCTTTGGGAAGCTAAGAAACAACTCGCTCTGCACAGTGCTCTTACAGCCTACCGGGAACATCTCTTCCAAAGTCCTGTGAAACGCAGTTTCTTTGCAGGCCTGATCTGGCTGAAGTAGGACTTCTGCTCTGGGTGTGCTACTTTGCCCTAGAGCTGAAAGGCACAACGTGCAGGCTTCTTTCCAAAGGGCGAGTTGGGCCCCACAGCATCTTGCTTCCAGCTCTTTGGGAAGCTAAGAAACCACTCGCTCTGCACAGTGTACTTACAGCCTACGTGAAACATCTCTTCCAAAGACCTGGGAAACGCAGCTTATTTGCAGGCCTGATCTGGCTGAAGTAGGACTTCTGCTCTGGGTGTGCTAATTGGCCCTAGAGCTGAAAGGCACAACGTGCAGGCTTCATTCCAAAGGGCGAGTTGGGCCCCACAGCATCCTGCTTCCAGCTCTTTGGGAAGCTAAGAAACAACTCGCTCTGCACAGTGCTCTCACAGCCTACCGGGAACATCTCTTCCAAAGGCCTGTGAAATGCAGTTTCTTTGCAGGCTTGATCTGGCTGAAGTAGGACTTCTGCTCTGGGTGTGCTACTTTGCCCTAGAGCTGAAAGGCACAACGTGCAGGCTTCTTTCCGAAGGGCGACTTGGGCCCCAGAGCATCTTGCTTCCAGCTCTTTGGGAAGCTAAGAAACAACTCGCTCTGCACAGTGCTCTTACAGCCTACCGGGAACATCTCTTCCAAAGGCCTGTGAAACGCAGATTCTTTGCAGGCCTGATCTGGCTGAAGTAGGACTTCTGCTCTGGGTGTGCTACTTTGCCCTAGAGCTGAAAGGCACAACGTGCAGGCTTCTTTCCAAAGGGCGAGTTGGGCCCCACAGCATCTTGCTTCCAGCTCTTTGGGAAGCTAAGAAACAACTCGCTCTGCACAGTGTTCTTACAGCCTGCCAGGAACATCTCTTCCAAAGGCCTGTGAAACGCAGTTTCTTTGCAGGCCTGATCTGGCTGAAGTAGGACTTCTGCTCTGGGTGTGCTACTTTGCCCTAGAGCTGAAAGGCACAACGTGCAGGCTTCTTTAAAAGGGGCGAGTTGGGCCACACAGCATCTTGCTTCCAGCTCTTTGGGAAGCTAAGAAACAACTCGCTCTGCACAGTGCTCTTACAGCCTACCTGGAGCATCTCTTCCAAAGGCCTGTGAAACGCAGTTTCTTTGCAGGCCTGATCTGGCTGAAGTAGGACTTCTGCTCTGGGTGTGCTACTTTGCCCTAGAGCTGAAAGGCACAACGTGCAGGCTTCTTTCCAAAGGGCGAGTTGGGCCCCACAGCATCTTGCTTCCAGCTCTTTGGGAAGCTAAGAAACAACTCGCTCTGCACAGTGCTCTTACAGCCTACCGGGAGCATCTCTTCCAGAGGCCTGTGAAACGCAGATTCTTTGCAGGCCTGATCTGGCTGAAGTAGGACTTCTGCTCTGGGTGTGCTACTTTGCCCTAGAGCTGAAAGGCACAACGTGCAGGCTTCTTTCCAAAGGGCGAGTTGGGCCCCACAGCATCTTGCTTCCAGCTCTTTGGGAAGCTAAGAAACAACTCGCTCTGCACAGTGCTCTTACAGCCTACCGGGAACATCTCTTCCAAAGGCCTGTGAAACGCAGTTTCTTTGCAGGCCTGATCTGGCTGAAGTAGTACTTCTGCTCTGGGTGTGCTTCTTTGCCCTAGAGCTGAAAGGCACAATGTTCAGGCTTCTTTCCAAAGGGCGTGTTGGGCCCCACAGCATCTTGCTTCCAGCTCCTTGGCAAGCTAAGAAACAACTCGCTCTGCACAGTGGTCTTACAGCCCAGTGGGAACATCTCTTCCAAAGGCCTGTGAAACGCAGTTTCTTTGCAGGCCTGATCTGGCTGAAGTAGGACTTCTGCTCTGGGTGTGCTACTTTGCCCTAGAGCTGAAAGGCACAACATGCAGGCTTCTTTCCAAAGGGCGAGTTGGGCCCCACAGCATCTTGCTTCCAGCTCTTTGGGAAGCTAAGAAACAACTCGCTCTGCACAGTGTACTTACAGCCTACCGGAAACATCTCTTCCAAAGGCCTGGGAAACGCAGCTTCTTTGCAGGCCTGATCTGGCTGAAGTAGGACTTCTGCTCTGGGTGTGCTAATTGGCCCTAGAGCTGAAAGGCACAAAGTGCAGGCTTCATTCGAAAGGGCGAGTTGGGCCCCACAGCATCTTGCTTCCAGCTCTTTGGGAAGCTAAGAAACAACTCGCTCTGCACAGTGTTCTTACAGCCTGCCAGGAACATCTCTTCCAAAGGCCTGTGAAACGCAGTTTCTTTGCAGGCCTGATCTGCCTGAAGTAGGACTTCTGCTCTGGGTGTGCTACTTTGCCCTAGAGCTGAAAGACACAACGTGCAGGCTTCTTTACAAAGGGCGAGTTGGGCCCACAGCATCTTGCTTCCAGCTCTTTGGGAAGCTAAGAAACAACTCGCTCTGCACAGTGCTCTTACAGCCTAGTGGGAACATCTCTTCCAAAGGCCTGTGAAACGCAGTTTCTTTGCAGGCCTGATCTGGCTGGAGTAGGACTTCTGCTCTGGGTGTGATACTTTGCCCTAGAGCTGAAAGGCACAACGTGCAGGCTTCTTTCCAATGGGCGAGTTGGGCCCCACAGCATCTTGCTTCCAGCTCTTTGGAAAGCTAAGAAACAACTCGCTCTGCACAGTGCTCTTAAAGCCTACCTGGAGCATCTCTTCCAAAGGCCTGTAGAACGCAGTTTCTTTGCAGGCCTGATCTGGATGAAGTAGGACTTCTGCTCTGGGTGTGCTACTTTGCCCTAGAGCTGAAAGGCACAACGTGCAGGCTTCTTTCCAAAGGGCGAGTTGGGCCCCACAGCATCTTGCTTCCAGCTCTTTGGGAAGCTAAGAAACAACTCGCTCTGCACAGTGCTCTTACAGCCTAGTGGGAACATCTCTTCCAAAGGCCTGTGAAACGCAGTTTCTTTGCAGGCCTGATCTGGCTGAAGTAGGACTTCTGCTCTGGGTGTGCTACTTTGCCCTAGAGCTGAAAGGCACAACGTGCAGGCTTCTTTCCAAAGGGCGAGTTGGGCTCCACAGCATCTTGCTTCCAGCTCTTTGGGAAGCTAAGAAACAACTCGCTCTGCACAGTGCTCTTACAGCCTAGTGGGAACATCTCTTCCAAAGGCCTGTGAAACGCAGTTTCTTTGCAGGCCTGATCTGGCTGAAGTAGGACTTCTGCTCTGGGTGTGCTACTTTGCCCTAGAGCTGAAAGGCACAACGTGCAGGCTTCTTTCCAAAGGGCGAGTTGGGCCCCACAGCATCTTGCTTCCAGCTCTTTGGGAAGCTAAGAAACCACTCGCTCTGCACAGTGTACTTACAGCCTACCGGAAACATCTCTTCCAAAGGCCTGGGAAACGCAGCTTCTTTGCAGGCCTGATCTGGCTGAAGTAGGACTTCTGCTCTGGGTGTGCTAATTGGCCCTAGAGCTGAAAGGCACAACGTGCAGGCTTCATTCGAAAGGGCGAGTTGGGCCCCACAGCATCTTGCTTCCAGCTCTTTGGGAAGCTAAGAAACAACTCGCTCTGCACAGTGCTCTTACAGCCTGCCAGGAACATCTCTTCCAAAGGCCTGTGAAACGCAGTTTCTTTGCAGGCCTGATCTGGCTGAAGTAGGACTTCTGCTCTGGGTGTGCTACTTTGCCCTAGAGCTGAAAGGCACAACGTGCAGGCTTCTTTCCAAAGGGCGAGTTGGGCCCCACAGCATCTTGCTTCCAGCTCTTTGGGCAGCTAAGAAACAACTCGCTCTGCACAGTGCTCTTACAGCCTACCGGGAACATCTCTTCCAAAGGCCTGTGAAACGCAGTTTCTTTGCAGGCCTGATCTGGCTGAAGTAGGACTTCTGCTCTGGGTGTGCTACTTTGCCCTAGAGCTGAAAGGCACAACGTGCAGGCTTCTTTCCAAAGGGCGAGTTGGGCCCCACAGCATCTTGCTTCCAGCTCTTTGGGAAGCTAAGAAACAACTCGCTCTGCACAGTGCTCTTAAAGCCTAGTGGGAACATGTCTTCCAAAGGCCTGTGAAACGCAGTTTCTTTGCAGGCCTGATCTGGCTGAAGTAGGACTTCTGCTCTGGGTGTGCTACTTTGCCCTAGAGCTGAAAGTCACAACGTGCAGGCTTCTTTCCAAAGGGTGAGTTTGGCCCCACAGCTTCTTGCTTCCAGCTATTTCCGAATCTAAGAAACAACCTTCTCTGCACAGTGCTCTTACAGCCTACCGGGAACGTCTCTTCCAGAGACCTGTGAAACGCAGTTTCTTTGCAGGCCTGATCTGGCTGAAGTAGAACTTCTGCTCTGAGTGTGCTACATTGCCCTAGAGCTGAAAGGCACAACGTTCAGGCTTCTTTCCAAAGGGCGAGTTGGGCCCCACAGCATCTTGCTTCCAGCTCTTTGGGAAGCTAAGTAACAACTCGCTCTGCACAGTGCTCTTACAGCCTACCGGGAACATCTCTTCCAAAGGCCTGGTTAAACGCAGTTTCTTTGCAGGCCTGACTGGCTGAAGTAGGACTTCTGCTCTGGGTGTGCTACTTTGCCCTAGAGCTGAAAGGCACAACGTGCATGCTTCTTTCGAAAGTGCGAGTTGGGCCCCACAGCATCTTGCTTCCAGCTCTTTGGGAAGCTAAGAAACAACTCGCTCTGCACAGTGCTCTTACAGCCTCCGGGGAGCATGTCTTCCAAAGGCCTGTGAAACGCAGTTTCTTTGCAGGCCTGATCTGGCTGAAGTAGGACTTCTGCTCTGGGTGTGCTACTTTGCCCTAGAGCCGAAAGGCACAACGTGCAGGCTTCTTTCCAAAGGGCGAGTTGGGCCCCACAGCATCTTGCTTCCAGCTCTTTGGGAAGCTAAGAAACAACTCGCTCTGCACAGTGCTCTTACAGCCTAGTGGGAACATCTCTTCCAAAGGCCTGGGAAACGCAGTTTCTTTGCAGGCCTGATCTGGCTGAAGTAGGACTTCTGCTCTGGGTGTGCTACTTTGCCGTAGAGCTGAAAGGCACAACGTGCAGGCTTCTTTCCAAAGGGCGAGTTGGGCCCCACAGCATCTTGCTTCCAGCTCTTTGGGAAGCTAAGAAACAACTCGCTCTGCACAGTGCTCTTACAGCCTACCGGGAACATCTCTTCCAAAGGCCTGTGAAACGCAGTTTCTTTGCAGGCCTGATCTGGCTGAAGTAGGACTTCTGCTCTGGGTGTGCTACTTTGCCCTAGAGCTGAAAGGCACAAAGTGCAGGCTTCTTTCCAAAGGGCGAGTTGGGCCCCACAGCATCTTGCTTCCAGCTCTTTGGGAAGCTAAGAAACAACTCGCTCTGCACAGTGCTCTTACAGCCTACCTGGAACATCTCTTCCAAAGGCCTGTGAACGCAGTTTCTTTGCAGGCCTGATCTGGCTGAAGTAGGACTTCTGCTCTGGGTGTGCTACTTTGCCCTAGAGCTGAAAGGCACAACGTGCAGGCTTCTTTCCAAAGGGCGAGTTGGGCCCCACAGCATCTTGCTTCCAGCTCTTTGGGAAGCTAAGAAACAACTCGCTCTGCACAGTGCTCTTACAGCCTACCTGGAACATCTCTTCCAAAGGCCTGTGAAACGCAGTTTCTTTGCAGGCCTGATCTGGCTGAAGTAGGACTTCTGCTCTGGGTGTGCTACTTTGCCCTAGAGCTGAAAGGCACAACGTGCAGGCTTCTTTCCAAAGGGCGAGTTGGGCCCCACAGCATCTTGCTTCCAGCTCTTTGGGAAGCTAAGAAACAACTCGCTCTGCACAGTGCTCTTACAGCCTACCGGGAACATCTCTTCCAAAGGCCTGTGAAACGCAGTTTCTTTGCAGGCCTGATCTGGCTGAAGTAGGACTTCTGCTCTGGGTGTGCTACTTTGCCCTAGAGCTGAAAGGCACAACGTGCAGGCTTCTTTCCAAAGGGCGAGTTGGGCCCCACAGCATCTTGCTTCCAGCTCTTTGGGAAGCTAAGAAACAACTCGCTCTGCACAGTGCTCTTACAGCCTACCGGGAACATCTCTTCCAAAGGCCTGTGAAACGCAGTTTCTTTGCAGGCCTGATCTGGCTGAAGTAGGACTTCTGCTCTGGGTGTGCTTCTTTGCCCTAGAGCTGAAAGGCACAACGTGCAGGCTTCTTTCCAAAGGGCGAGTTGGGCCCCACAGCATCTTGCTTCCAGCTCCTTGGCAAGCTAAGAAACAACTCGCTCTGCACAGTGCTCTTACAGCCTAGTGGGAACATCTCTTCCAAAGGCCTGTGAAACGCAGTTTCTTTGCAGGCCTGATCTGGCTGAAGTAGGACTTCTGCTCTGGGTGTGCTACTTTGCCCTAGAGCTGAAAGGCACAACATGCAGGCTTCTTTCCAAAGGGCGAGTTGGGCCCCACAGCATCTTGCTTCCAGCTCTTTGGGAAGCTAAGAAACCACTCGCTCTGCACAGTGTACTTACAGCCTACCGGAAACATCTCTTCCAAAGGCCTGGGAAACGCAGCTTCTTTGCAGGCCTGATCTGGCTGAAGTAGGACTTCTGCTCTGGGTGTGCTAATTGGCCCTAGAGCTGAAAGGCACAACGTGCAGGCTTCATTCGAAAGGGCGAGTTGGGCCCCACAGCATCTTGCTTCCAGCTCTTTGGGAAGCTAAGAAACAACTCGCTCTGCACAGTGTTCTTACAGCCTGCCAGGAACATCTCTTCCAAAGGCCTGTGAAACGCAGTTTCTTTGCAGGCCTGATCTGGCTGAAGTAGGACTTCTGCTCTGGGTGTGCTACTTTGCCCTAGAGCTGAAAGACACAACGTGCAGGCTTCTTTAAAAAGGGCGAGTTGGGCCCACAGCATCTTGCTTCCAGCTCTTTGGGAAGCTAAGAAACAACTCGCTCTGCACAGTGCTCTTACAGCCTAGTGGGAACATCTCTTCCAAAGGCCTGTGAAACGCAGTTTCTTTGCAGGCCTGATCTGGCTGGAGTAGGACTTCTGCTCTGGGTGTGATACTTTGCCCTAGAGCTGAAAGGCACAACGTGCAGGCTTCTTTCCAAAGGGCAAGTTGGGCCCCACAGCATCTTGCTTCCAGCTCTTTGGGAAGCTAAGAAACAACTCGCTCTGCACAGTGCTCTTACAGCCTACCGGGAACATCTCTTCCAAAGGCCTGTGAAACGCAGTTTCTTTGCAGGCCTGATCTGGCTGAAGTAGGACTTCTGCTCTGGGTGTGCTACTTTGCCCTAGAGCTGAAAGGCACAACGTGCAGGCTTCTTTCCAAAGGGCGAGTTGGGCCCCACAGCATCTTGCTTCCAGCTCTTTGGGAAGCTAAGAAACAACTCGCTCTGCACAGTGCTCTTACAGCCTACCTGGAACATCTCTTCCAAAGGCCTGTGAAACGCAGTTTCTTTGCAGGCCTGAGCTGGCTGAAGTAGGACTTCTGCTCTGGGTGTGCTACTTTGCCCTAGAGCTGAAAGGCACAACGTGCAGGCTTCTTTCCAAAGGGCGAGTTGGGCCCCACAGCATCTTGCTTCCAGCTCTTTGGGAAGCTAAGAAACAACTCGCTCTGCACAGTGCTCTTACAGCCTACCGGGAACATCTCTTCCAAAGGCCTGTGAAACGCAGTTTCTTTGCATGCCTGATCTGGCTGAAGTAGGACTTCTGCTCTGGGTGTGCTACTTTGCCCTAGAGCTGAAAGGCACAACGTGCAGGCTTCTTTCCAAAGGGCGAGTTGGGCCCCACAGCATCTTGCTTCCAGCTCTTTGGGAAGCTAAGAAACAACTCGCTCTGCACAGTGCTCTTACAGCCTAGTGGGAACATCTCTTCCAAATGCCTGTGAAACGCAGTTTCTTTGCAGGCCTGATCTGGCTGAAGTAGGACTTCTGCTCTGGGTGTGCTACTTTGCCCTAGAGCTGAAAGGCACAACGTGCAGGCTTCTTTCCAAAGGGCGAGTTGGGCCCCACAGCATCTTGCTTCCAGCTCTTTGGGAAGCTAAGAAACAACTCGCTCTGCACAGTGCTCTTACAGCCTACCGGGAACATCTCTTCCAAAGGCCTGTGAAACGCAGTTTCTTTGCAGGCCTGATCTGGCTGAAGTAGGACTTCTGCTCTGGGTGTGCTACTTTGCCCTAGAGCTGAAAGGCACAACGTGCAGGCTTCTTTCCAAAGGGCGAGTTGGGCCCCACAGCATCTTGCTTCCAGCTCTTTGGGAAGCTAAGAAACAACTCGCTCTGCACAGTGCTCTTACAGCCTACCGGGAGCATCTCTTCCAAAGGCCTGTGAAACGCAGTTTCTTTGCAGGCCTGATCTGGCTGAAGTAGGACTTCTGCTCTGGGTGTGCTACTTTGCCCTAGAGCTGAAAGGCACAACGTGCAGGCTTCTTTCCAAAGGGCGAGTTGGGCCCCACAGCATCTTGCTTCCAGCTCTTTGGGAAGCTAAGAAACAACTCGCTCTGCACAGTGCTCTTACAGCCTAGTGGGAACATCTCTTCCAAAGGCCTGTGAAACGCAGTTTCTTTGCAGGCCTGATCTGGCTGAAGTAGGACTTCTGCTCTGGGTGTGCTACTTTGCCCTAGAGCTGAAAGGCACAACGTGCAGGCTTCTTTCCAAAGGGCGAGTTGGGCCCCACAGCATCTTGCTTCCAGCTCTTTGGGAAGCTAAGAAACAACTCGCTCTGCACAGTGCTCTTACAGCCTACCGGGAACATCTCTTCCAAAGGCCTGTGAAACGCAGTTTCTTTGCAGGCCTGATCTGGCTGAAGTAGGACTTCTGCTCTGGGTGTGCTACTTTGCCCTAGAGCTGAAAGGCACAACGTGCAGGCTTCTTTCCAAAGGGCGAGTTGGGCCCCACAGCATCTTGCTTCCAGCTCTTTGGGAAGCTAAGAAACAACTCGCTCTGCACAGTGCTCTTACAGCCTAGTGGGAACATCTCTTCCAAAGGCCTGTGAAACGCAGTTTCTTTGCAGGCCTGATCTGGCTGAAGTAGGACTTCTGCTCTGGGTGTGCTACTTTGCCCTAGAGCTGAAAGGCACAACGTGCAGGCTTCTTTCCAAAGGGCGAGTTGGGCCCCACAGCATCTTGCTTCCAGCTCTTTGGGAAGCTAAGAAACAACTCGCTCTGCACAGTGCTCTTACAGCCTAGTGGGAACATCTCTTCCAAAGGCCTGTGAAACGCAGTTTCTTTGCAGGCCTGATCTGGCTGAAGTAGGACTTCTGCTCTGGGTGTGCTACTTTGCCCTAGAGCTGAAAGGCACAACGTGCAGGCTTCTTTCCAAAGGGCGAGTTGGGCCCCACAGCATCTTGCTTCCAGCTCTTTGGGAAGCTAAGAAACAACTCGCTCTGCACAGTGCTCTTACAGCCTAGTGGGAACATCTCTTCCAAAGGCCTGTGAAACGCAGTTTCTTTGCAGGCCTGATCTGGCTGAAGTAGGACTTCTGCTCTGGGTGTGCTACTTTGCCCTAGAGCTGAAAGGCACAACGTGCAGGCTTCTTTCCAAAGGGCGAGTTGGGCCCCACAGCATCTTGCTTCCAGCTCTTTGGGAAGCTAAGAAACAACTCGCTCTGCACAGTGCTCTTACAGCCTACCGGGAACATCTCTTCCAAAGGCCTGTGAAACGCAGTTTCTTTGCAGGCCTGATCTGGCTGAAGTAGGACTTCTGCTCTGGGTGTGCTACTTTGCCCTAGAGCTGAAAGGCACAACGTGCAGGCTTCTTTCCAAAGGGCGAGTTGGGCCCCACAGCATCTTGCTTCCAGCTCTTTGGGAAGCTAAGAAACAACTCGCTCTGCACAGTGCTCTTACAGCCTACCGGGAACATCTCTTCCAAAGGCCTGTGAAACGCAGTTTCTTTGCAGGCCTGATCTGGCTGAAGTAGGACTTCTGCTCTGGGTGTGCTACTTTGCCCTAGAGCTGAAAGGCACAAAGTGCAGGCTTCTTTCCAAAGGGCGAGTTGGGCCCCACAGCATCTTGCTTCCAGCTCTTTGGGAAGCTAAGAAACAACTCGCTCTGCACAGTGCTCTTACAGCCTACCTGGAACATCTCTTCCAAAGGCCTGTGAAACGCAGTTTCTTTGCAGGCCTGATCTGGCTGAAGTAGGACTTCTGCTCTGGGTGTGCTACTTTGCCCTAGAGCTGAAAGGCACAACGTGCAGGCTTCTTTCCAAAGGGCGAGTTGGGCCCCACAGCATCTTGCTTCCAGCTCTTTGGGAAGCTAAGAAACAACTCGCTCTGCACAGTGCTCTTACAGCCTACTGGGAACATCTCTTCCAAAGGCCTGTGAAACGCAGTTTCTTTGCAGGCCTGATCTGGCTGAAGTAGGACTTCTGCTCTGGGTGTGCTACTTTGCCCTAGAGCTGAAAGGCACAACGTGCAGGCTTCTTTCCAAAGGGCGAGTTGGGCCCCACAGCATCTTGCTTCCAGCTCTTTGGGAAGCTAAGAAACAACTCGCTCTGCACAGTGCTCTTACAGCCTAGTGGGAACATCTCTTCCAAAGGCCTGTGAAACGCAGTTTCTTTGCAGGCCTGATCTGGCTGAAGTAGGACTTCTGCTCTGGGTGTGCTACTTTGCCCTAGAGCTGAAAGGCACAACGTGCAGGCTTCTTTCCAAAGGGCGAGTTGGGCCCCACAGCATCTTGCTTCCAGCTCTTTGGGAAGCTAAGAAACAACTCGCTCTGCACAGTGCTCTTACAGCCTACCGGGAACATCTCTTCCAAAGGCCTGTGAAACGCAGTTTCTTTGCAGGCCTGATCTGGCTGAAGTAGGACTTCTGCTCTGGGTGTGCTACTTTGCCCTAGAGCTGAAAGGCACAACGTGCAGGCTTCTTTCCAAAGGGCGAGTTGGGCCCCACAGCATCTTGCTTCCAGCTCTTTGGGAAGCTAAGAAACAACTCGCTCTGCACAGTGCTCTTACAGCCTACCGGGAACATCTCTTCCAAAGGCCTGTGAAACGCAGTTTCTTTGCAGGCCTGATCTGGCTGAAGTAGGACTTCTGCTCTGGGTGTGCTACTTTGCCCTAGAGCTGAAAGGCACAACGTGCAGGCTTCTTTCCAAAGGGCGAGTTGGGCCCCACAGCATCTTGCTTCCAGCTCTTTGGGAAGCTAAGAAACAACTCGCTCTGCACAGTGCTCTTACAGCCTACCGGGAACATCTCTTCCAAAGGCCTGTGAAACGCAGTTTCTTTGCAGGCCTGATCTGGCTGAAGTAGGACTTCTGCTCTGGGTGTGCTTCTTTGCCCTAGAGCTGAAAGGCACAACGTGCAGGCTTCTTTCCAAAGGGCGAGTTGGGCCCCACAGCATCTTGCTTCCAGCTCTTTGGGAAGCTAAGAAACAACTCGCTCTGCACAGTGCTCTTACAGCCTAGTGGGAACATCTCTTCCAAAGGCCTGTGAAACGCAGTTTCTTTGCAGGCCTGATCTGGCTGAAGTAGGACTTCTGCTCTGGGTGTGATACTTTGCCCTAGAGCTGAAAGGCACAACGTGCAGGCTTCTTTCCAAAGGGCGAGTTGGGCCCCACAGCATCTTGCTTCCAGCTCTTTGGGAAGCTAAGAAACAACTCGCTCTGCACAGTGCTCTTACAGCCTACCGGGAACATCTCTTCCAAAGGCCTGTGAAACGCAGTTTCTTTGCAGGCCTGATCTGGCTGAAGTAGGACTTCTGCTCTGGGTGTGCTACTTTGCCCTAGAGCTGAAAGGCACAACGTGCAGGCTTCTTTCCAAAGGGCGAGTTGGGCCCCACAGCATCTTGCTTCCAGCTCTTTGGGAAGCTAAGAAACAACTCGCTCTGCACAGTGCTCTTACAGCCTACCGGGAGCATCTCTTCCAAAGGCCTGTGAAACGCAGTTTCTTTGCAGGCCTGATCTGGCTGAAGTAGGACTTCTGCTCTGGGTGTGCTACTTTGCCCTAGAGCCGAAAGGCACAACGTGCAGGCTTCTTTCCAAAGGGCGAGTTGGGCCCCACAGCATCTTGCTTCCAGCTCTTTGGGAAGCTAAGAAACAACTCGCTCTGCACAGTGCTCTTACAGCCTACCGGGAACATCTCTTCCAAAGGCCTGTGAAACGCAGTTTCTTTGCAGGCCTGATCTGGCTGAAGTAGGACTTCTGCTCTGGGTGTGCTACTTTGCCCTAGAGCTGAAAGGCACAACGTGCAGGCTTCTTTCCAAAGGGCGAGTTGGGCCCCACAGCATCTTGCTTCCAGCTCTTTGGGAAGCTAAGAAACAACTCGCTCTGCACAGTGCTCTTACAGCCTACCGGGAACATCTCTTCCAAAGGCCTGTGAAACGCAGTTTCTTTGCAGGCCTGATCTGGCTGAAGTAGGACTTCTGCTCTGGGTGTGCTACTTTGCCCTAGAGCTGAAAGGCACAACGTGCAGGCTTCTTTCCAAAGGGCGAGTTGGGCCCCACAGCATCTTGCTTCCAGCTCTTTGGGAAGCTAAGAAACAACTCGCTCTGCACAGTGCTCTTACAGCCTACCTGGAACATCTCTTCCAAAGGCCTGTAAAACGCAGTTTCTTTGCAGGCCTGATCTGGCTGAAGTAGGACTTCTGCTCTGGGTGTGCTACTTTGCCCTAGAGCCGAAAGGCACAACGTGCAGGCTTCTTTCCAAAGGGCGAGTTGGGCCCCACAGCATCTTGCTTCCAGCTCTTTGGGAAGCTAAGAAACAACTCGCTCTGCACAGTGCTCTTACAGCCTACCGGGAACATCTCTTCCAAAGGCCTGTGAAACGCAGTTTCTTTGCAGGCCTGATCTGGCTGAAGTAGGACTTCTGCTCTGGGTGTGCTACTTTGCCCTAGAGCTGAAAGGCACAACGTGCAGGCTTCTTTCCAAAGGGCGAGTTGGGCCCCACAGCATCTTGCTTCCAGCTCTTTGGGAAGCTAAGAAACAACTCGCTCTGCACAGTGCTCTTACAGCCTACCTGGAGCATCTCTTCCAAAGGCCTGTGAAACGCAGTTTCTTTGCAGGCCTGATCTGGCTGAAGTAGGACTTCTGCTCTGGGTGTGCTACTTTGCCCTAGAGCTGAAAGGCACAACGTGCAGGCTTCTTTCCAAAGGGCGAGTTGGGCCCCACAGCATCTTGCTTCCAGCTCTTTGGGAAGCTAAGAAACAACTCGCTCTGCACAGTGCTCTTACAGCCTACCGGGAACATCTCTTCCAAAGGCCTGTGAAACGCAGTTTCTTTGCAGGCCTGATCTGGCTGAAGTAGTACTTCTGCTCTGGGTGTGCTTCTTTGCCCTAGAGCTGAAAGGCACAATGTTCAGGCTTCTTTCCAAAGGGCGTGTTGGGCCCCACAGCATCTTGCTTCCATCTCCTTGGCAAGCTAAGAAACAACTCGCTCTGCACAGTGCTCTTACAGCCTAGTGGGAACATCTCTTCCAAAGGCCTGTGAAACGCAGTTTCTTTGCAGGCCTGATCTGGCTGAAGTAGGACTTCTGCTCTGGGTGTGCTACTTTGCCCTAGAGCTGAAAGGCACAACGTGCAGGCTTCTTTCCAAAGGGCGAGTTGGGCCCCACAGCATCTTGCTTCCAGCTCTTTGGGAAGCTAAGAAACAACTCGCTCTGCACAGTGCTCTTACAGCCTACCGGGAACATCTCTTCCAAAGGCCTGTGAAACGCAGTTTCTTTGCAGGCCTGATCTGGCTGAAGTAGGACTTCTGCTCTGGGTGTGCTACTTTGCCCTAGAGCTGAAAGGCACAACGTGCAGGCTTCTTTCCAAAGGGCGAGTTGGGCCCCACAGCATCTTGCTTCCAGCTCTTTGGGAAGCTAAGAAACAACTCGCTCTGCACAGTGCTCTTACAGCCTACCTGGAGCATCTCTTCCAAAGGCCTGTAAAACGCAGTTTCTTTGCAGGCCTGATCTGGCTGAAGTAGGACTTCTGCTCTGGGTGTGCTACTTTGCCCTAGAGCCGAAAGGCACAACGTGCAGGCTTCTTTCCAAAGGGCGAGTTGGGCCCCACAGCATCTTGCTTCCAGCTCTTTGGGAAGCTAAGAAACAACTCGCTCTGCACAGTGCTCTTACAGCCTACCGGGAACATCTCTTCCAAAGGCCTGTGAAACGCAGTTTCTTTGCAGGCCTGATCTGGCTGAAGTAGGACTTCTGCTCTGGGTGTGCTACTTTGCCCTAGAGCTGAAAGGCACAACGTGCAGGCTTCTTTCCAAAGGGCGAGTTGGGCCCCACAGCATCTTGCTTCCAGCTCTTTGGGAAGCTAAGAAACAACTCGCTCTGCACAGTGCTCTTACAGCCTACCTGGAGCATCTCTTCCAAAGGCCTGTGAAACGCAGTTTCTTTGCAGGCCTGATCTGGCTGAAGTAGGACTTCTGCTCTGGGTGTGCTACTTTGCCCTAGAGCTGAAAGGCACAACGTGCAGGCTTCTTTCCAAAGGGCGAGTTGGGCCCCACAGCATCTTGCTTCCAGCTCTTTGGGAAGCTAAGAAACAACTCGCTCTGCACAGTGATCTTACAGCCTACCGGGAGCATCTCTTCCAAAGGCCTGTGAAACGCAGTTTCTTTGCAGGCCTGATCTGGCTGAAGTAGGACTTCTGCTCTGGGCGTGCTACTTTGCCCTAGAGCTGAAAGGCACAACGTGCAGGCTTCTTTCCAAAGGGCGAGTTGGGCCCCACAGAATCTTGCTTCCAGCTCTTTGGGAAGCTAAGAAACAACTCGGTCTGCACAGTGCTCTTACAGCCTCCGGGGAGCATGTCTTCCAAAGGCCTGTGAAACGCAGTTTCTTTGCAGGCCTGATCTGGCTGAAGTAGGACTTCTGCTCTTGGTGTGCTTCTTTGCCCTAGAGCCGAAAGGCACAACGTACAGGCTTCTTTCCAAAGGGCGAGTTGGGCCCCACAGCATCTTGCTTCCAGCTCTTTGGGAAGCTAAGAAACAACTCGCTCTGCACAGTGCTCTCACAGCCTACCAGGAACATCTCTTCCAAAGGCCTGTGAAACGCAGTTTCTTTGCAGGCCTGATCTGGCTGAAGTAGGACTTCTGCTCTGGGTGTGCTACTTTGCCCTAGAGCTAAAAGGCACAACGTGCAGGCTTCTTTCCAAAGGGCGAGTTGGGCCCCAGAGCATCTTGCTTCCAGTTCTTTGGGAAGCTAAGAAACAACTCGCTCTGCACAGTGCTCTTACAGCCTACCGGGAGCATCTCTTCCAAAGGCCTGTGAAACGCAGATTCTTTGCAGGCCTGATCTGGCTGAAGTAGGACTTCTGCTCTGGGTGTGCTACTTTGCCCTAGAGCTGAAAGGCACAACGTGCAGGCTTCTTTCCAAAGGGCGAGTTGGGCCCCACAGCATCTTGCTTCCAGCTCTTTGGGAAGCTAAGAAACAACTCGCTCTGCACAGTGCTCTTACAGCCTACCGGGAACATCTCTTCCAAAGGCCTGTGAAACGCAGTTTCTTTGCAGGCCTGATCTGGCTGAAGTAGGACTTCTGCTCTGGGTGTGCTACTTTGCCCTAGAGCTGAAAGGCACAACGTGCAGGCTTCTTTCCAAAGGGTGAGTTGGGCCCCAGAGCATCTTGCTTCCAGCTCTTTGGGAAGCTAAGAAACAGCTCGCTCTGCACAGTGCTCTTACAGCCTACCGGGAACATCTCTTCCAAAGGCCTGTGAAACGCAGTTTCTTTGCAAGCCTGATCTGGCTGAAGTAGGACTTCTGCTCTGGGTGTGCTACATTGCCCTAGAGCTGAAAGGCACAACGTGCAGGCTTCTTTCCAAGGGGCGAGTTGGGCCCCACAGCATCTTTCTTCCAGCTCTTTGGGAAGCTAAGAAACAACTCGCTCTGCACAGTGCTCTTACAGCCTAGTGGGAACATCTCTTCCAAATGCCTGTGAAACGCAGTTTCTTTGCAGGCCTGATCTGGCTGGAGTAGGACTTCTGCTCTGGGTGTGATACTTTGCCCTAGAGCTGAAAGGCACAACGTGCAGGCTTCTTTCCAAAGGGCGAGTTGGGCCCCACAGCATCTTGCTTCCAGCTCTTTGGGAAGCTAAGAAACCACTCGCTCTGCACAGTGTACTTACAGCCTACCGGAAACATCTCTTCCAAAGGCCTGGGAAACGCAGCTTCTTTGCAGGCCTGATCTGGCTGAAGTAGGACTTCTGCTCTGGGTGTGCTAATTGGCCCTAGAGCTGAAAGGCACAACGTGCAGGCTTCATTCGAAAGGGCGAGTTGGGCCCCACAGCATCTTGCTTCCAGCTCTTTGGGAAGCTAAGAAACAACTCGCTCTGCACAGTGCTCTTACAGCCTGCCAGGAACATCTCTTCCAAAGGCCTGTGAAACGCAGTTTCTTTGCAGGCCTGATCTGCCTGAAGTAGGACTTCTGCTCTGGGTGTGCTACTTTGCCCTAGAGCTGAAAGGCACAACGTGCAGGCTTCTTTCCAAAGGGCGAGTTGGGCCCCACAGCATCTTGATTCCAGCTCTTTGGGAAGCTAAGAAACAAATCGCTCTGCACAGTGCTCTTACAGCCTACCGGGAGCATCTCTTCCAAAGGCCAGTGAAACGCAGTTTCTTTGCAGGCCTGATCTGGATGAAGTAGGACTTCTGCTCTGGGTGTGCTACTTTGCCCTAGAGCTGAAAGGCACAACGTGCAGGCTTCTTTCCAAAGGGTGAGTTTGGCCCCACAGCTTCTTGCTTCCAGCTATTTCCGAATGTAAGAAACAACCTTCTCTGCACAGTGCTCTTACAGCCTACCGGGAATGTCTCTTCCAGAGACCTGTGAAACGCAGTTTCTTTGCAGGCCTGATCTGGCTGAAGTAGAACTTCTGCTCTGAGTGTGCTACATTGCCCTAGAGCTGAAAGGCACAATGTTCAGGCTTCTTTCCAAAGGGCGAGTTGGGCCCCACAGCATCTTGCTTCCAGCTCTTTGGGAAGCTAAGAAACAACTCGCTCTGCACAGTGCTCTTACAGCCTACCGGGAACATCTCTTCCAAAGGCCTGGTTAAACGCAGTTTCTTTGCAGGCCTGATCTGGCTGAAGTAGGACTTCTGCTCTGGGTGTGCTACTTTGCCCTAGAGCTGAAAGGCACAACGTGCATGCTTCTTTCGAAAGTGCGAGTTGGGCCCCACAGCATCTTGCTTCCAGCTCTTTGGGAAGCTAAGAAACAACTCGCTCTGCACAGAGCTCTTACAGCCTCCGGGGAGCATGTCTTCCAAAGGCCTGTGAAACGCAGTTTCTTTGCAGGCCTGATCTGGCTGAAGTAGGACTTCTGCTCTGGGTGTGCTACTTTGCCCTTGAGCCGAAAGGCGCAACGTGCAGGCTTCTTTCCAAAGGGCGAGTTGGGCCCCACAGCATCTTGCTTCCAGCTCTTTGGGAAGCTAAGAAACAACTCGCTCTGCACAGTGCTCTTACAGCCTAGTGGGAACATCTCTTCCAAATGCCTGGGAAACGCAGTTTCTTTGCAGGCCTGATCTGGCTGGAGTAGGACTTCTGCTCTGGGTGTGATACTTTGCCCTAGAGCTGAAAGGCACAACGTGCAGGCTTCTTTCCAAAGGGCGAGTTGGGCCCCACAGCATCTTGCTTCCAGCTCTTTGGGAAGCTAAGAAACAACTCGCTCTGCACAGTGCTCTTACAGCCTACCGGGAACATCTCTTCCAAAGGCCTGTGAAACGCAGTTTCTTTGCAGGCCTGATCTGGCTGAAGTAGGACTTCTGCTCTGTTGTGCTACTTTGCCCTAGAGCTGAAAGGCACAAAGTGCAGGCTTCTTTCCAAAGGGCGAGTTGGGCCCCACAGCATCTTGCTTCCAGTTCTTTGGGAAGCTAAGAAACCACTCGCTCTGCACAGTGTACTTAGAGCCTACCGGAAACTTCTCTTCCAAAGGCCTGGGAAACGCAGCTTCTTTGCAGGCCTGATCTGGCTGAAGTAGGACTTCTGCTCTGGGTGTGCTAATTGGCCCTAGAGCTGAAAGGCACAACGTGCAGGCTTCATTCGAAAGGGCGAGTTGGGCCCCACAGCATCTTGCTTCCAGCTCTTTGGGAAGCTAAGAAACAACTCGGTCTGAACAGAGCTCTTACAGCCTGCCAGGAACATCTCTTCCAAAGGCCTGTGAAACGCAGTTTCTTTGCAGGCCTGATATGCCTGAAGTAGGACTTCTGCTCTGGGTGTGCTACTTTGCCCTAGAGCTGAAAGGCACAACGTGCAGGCTTCTTTCCAAAGGGCGAGTTGGGCCCCACAGCATCTTGCTTCCAGCTCTTTGGGAAGCTAAGAAACAACTCGCTCTGCACAGTGCTCTTACAGCCTACCGGGAGCATCTCTTCCAAAGGCCTGTGAAACGCAGTTTCTTTGCAGGCCTGATCTGGCTGAAGTAGGACTTCTGCTCTGGGTGTGCTACTTTGCCCTAGAGCTGAAAGGCACAACGTACAGGCTTCTTTCCAAAGGGCGAGTTGGGCCCCACAGCATCTTGCTTCCAGCTCTTTGGGAAGCTAAGAAACCACTCCTCTGCACAGTGTACTTACAGCCTACCGGAAACATCTCTTCCAAAGGCCTGGGAAACGCAGCTTCTTTGCAGGCCTGATCTGGCTGAAGTAGGACTTCTGCTCTGGGTGTGCTAATTGGCCCTAGAGCTGAAAGGCACAACGTGCAGGCTTCATTCGAAAGGGCGAGTTGGGGCCCACAGCATCTTGCTTCCAGCTCTTTGGGAAGCTAAGAAACAACTCGCTCTGCACAGTGCTCTTACAGCCTGCCAGGAACATCTCTTCCAAAGGCCTGTGAAACGCAGTTTCTTTGCAGGCCTGATCTGGCTGGAGTAGGACTTCTGCTCTGGGTGTGATACTTTGCCCTAGAGCTGAAAGGCACAACGTGCAGGCTTCTTTCCAAAGGGCGAGTTGGGCCCCACAGCATCTTGCTTCCAGCTCTTTGGGAAGCTAAGAAACAACTCGCTCTGCACAGTGCTCTTACAGCCTACCTGGAGCATCTCTTCCAAAGGCCTGTGAAACGCAGTTTCTTTGCAGGCCTGATCTGGCTGAAGTAGGACTTCTGCTCTGGGTGTGCTACTTTGCCCTAGAGCTGAAAGGCACAACGTGCAGGCTTCTTTCCAAAGGGCGAGTTTGGCCCCACAGCATCTTGCTTCCAGCTCTTTGGGAAGCTAAGAAACAACTCGCTCTGCACAGTGCTCTTACAGCCTAGTGGGAACATCTCTTCCAAAGGCCTGTGAAACGCAGTTTCTTTGCAGGCCTGATCTGCCTGAAGTAGGACTTCTGCTCTGGGTGTGCTTCTTTGCCCTAGAGCTGAAAGGCACAACGTGCAGGCTTCTTTCCAAAGGGCGAGTTGGGCCCCACAGCATCTTGCTTCCAGCTCCTTGGCAAGCTAAGAAACAACTCGCTCTGCTCAGTGCTCTAACAGCCTACCGGGAACTTCTCTTCCAAAGGCCTGTGAAACGCAGTTTCTTTGCAGGCCTGATCTGGATGAAGTAGGACTTCTGCTCTGGGTGTGCTACTTTGCCCTAGAGCTGAAAGGCACAACGTGCAGGCTTCTTTCCAAAGGGTGAGTTTGGCCCCACAGCTTCTTGCTTCCAGCTATTTCCGAATGTAAGAAACAACCTTCTCTGCACAGTGCTCTTACAGCCTACCGGTAAGGTCTCTTCCAGCGACCTGTGAAACGCAGTTTCTTTGCAGGCCTGATCTGGCTGAAGTAGAACTTCTGCTCTGAGTGTGCTACATTGCCCTAGAGCTGAAAGGCACAATGTTCAGGCTTCTTTCCAAAGGGCGAGTTGGGCCCCACAGCATCTTGCTTCCAGCTCTTTGGGAAGCTAAGAAACAACTCGCTCTGCACAGTGCTCTTACAGCCTATCAGGAACATCTCTTCCAAAGGCCTGTGAAACGCAGTTTCTTTGCAGGCCTGATCTGGCTGAAGTAGGACTTCTGCTCTGGGTGTGCTAATTGGCCCTAGAGCTGAAAGGCACAAAGTGCAGGCTTCATTCGAAAGGGCGAGTTGGGCCCCACAGCATCTTGCTTCCAGCTCTTTGGGAAGCTAAGAAACAACTCGCTCTGCACAGTGCTCTTACAGCCTGCCAGGAAAATCTCTTCCAAAGGCCTGTGAAACGCAGTTTCTTTGCAGGCCTGATCTGCCTGAAGTAGGACTTCTGCTCTGGGTGTGCTACTTTGCCCTAGAGCTGAAAGGCACAACGTGCAGGCTTCATTCGAAAGGGCGAGTTGGGCCCCACAGCATCTTGCTTCCAGCTCTTTGGGAAGCTAAGAAACAACTCGGTCTGAACAGAGCTCTTACAGCCTGCCAGGAACATCTCTTCCAAAGGCCTGTGAAACGCAGTTTCTTTGCAGGCCTGATATGCCTGAAGTAGGACTTCTGCTCTGGGTGTGCTACTTTGCCCTAGAGCTGAAAGGCACAACGTGCAGGCTTCTTTCCAAAGGGCGAGTTGGGCCCCACAGCATCTTGCTTCCAGCTCTTTGGGAAGCTAAGAAACAACTCGCTCTGCACAGTGCTCTTACAGCCTACCGGGAGCATCTCTTCCAAAGGCCTGTGAAACGCAGTTTCTTTGCAGGCCTGATCTGGCTGAAGTAGGACTTCTGCTCTGGGTGTGCTACTTTGCCCTAGAGCTGAAAGGCACAACGTACAGGCTTCTTTCCAAAGGGCGAGTTGGGCCCCACAGCATCTTGCTTCCAGCTCTTTGGGAAGCTAAGAAACCACTCCTCTGCACAGTGTACTTACAGCCTACCGGAAACATCTCTTCCAAAGGCCTGGGAAACGCAGCTTCTTTGCAGGCCTGATCTGGCTGAAGTAGGACTTCTGCTCTGGGTGTGCTAATTGGCCCTAGAGCTGAAAGGCACAACGTGCAGGCTTCATTCGAAAGGGCGAGTTGGGGCCCACAGCATCTTGCTTCCAGCTCTTTGGGAAGCTAAGAAACAACTCGCTCTGCACAGTGCTCTTACAGCCTGCCAGGAACATCTCTTCCAAAGGCCTGTGAAACGCAGTTTCTTTGCAGGCCTGATCTGGCTGGAGTAGGACTTCTGCTCTGGGTGTGATACTTTGCCCTAGAGCTGAAAGGCACAACGTGCAGGCTTCTTTCCAAAGGGCGAGTTGGGCCCCACAGCATCTTGCTTCCAGCTCTTTGGGAAGCTAAGAAACAACTCGCTCTGCACAGTGCTCTTACAGCCTACCTGGAGCATCTCTTCCAAAGGCCTGTGAAACGCAGTTTCTTTGCAGGCCTGATCTGGCTGAAGTAGGACTTCTGCTCTGGGTGTGCTACTTTGCCCTAGAGCTGAAAGGCACAACGTGCAGGCTTCTTTCCAAAGGGCGAGTTTGGCCCCACAGCATCTTGCTTCCAGCTCTTTGGGAAGCTAAGAAACAACTCGCTCTGCACAGTGCTCTTACAGCCTAGTGGGAACATCTCTTCCAAAGGCCTGTGAAACGCAGTTTCTTTGCAGGCCTGATCTGCCTGAAGTAGGACTTCTGCTCTGGGTGTGCTTCTTTGCCCTAGAGCTGAAAGGCACAACGTGCAGGCTTCTTTCCAAAGGGCGAGTTGGGCCCCACAGCATCTTGCTTCCAGCTCCTTGGCAAGCTAAGAAACAACTCGCTCTGCTCAGTGCTCTAACAGCCTACCGGGAACTTCTCTTCCAAAGGCCTGTGAAACGCAGTTTCTTTGCAGGCCTGATCTGGATGAAGTAGGACTTCTGCTCTGGGTGTGCTACTTTGCCCTAGAGCTGAAAGGCACAACGTGCAGGCTTCTTTCCAAAGGGTGAGTTTGGCCCCACAGCTTCTTGCTTCCAGCTATTTCCGAATGTAAGAAACAACCTTCTCTGCACAGTGCTCTTACAGCCTACCGGTAAGGTCTCTTCCAGCGACCTGTGAAACGCAGTTTCTTTGCAGGCCTGATCTGGCTGAAGTAGAACTTCTGCTCTGAGTGTGCTACATTGCCCTAGAGCTGAAAGGCACAATGTTCAGGCTTCTTTCCAAAGGGCGAGTTGGGCCCCACAGCATCTTGCTTCCAGCTCTTTGGGAAGCTAAGAAACAACTCGCTCTGCACAGTGCTCTTACAGCCTATCAGGAACATCTCTTCCAAAGGCCTGTGAAACGCAGTTTCTTTGCAGGCCTGATCTGGCTGAAGTAGGACTTCTGCTCTGGGTGTGCTAATTGGCCCTAGAGCTGAAAGGCACAAAGTGCAGGCTTCATTCGAAAGGGCGAGTTGGGCCCCACAGCATCTTGCTTCCAGCTCTTTGGGAAGCTAAGAAACAACTCGCTCTGCACAGTGTTCTTACAGCCTGCCAGGAAAATCTCTTCCAAAGGCCTGTGAAACGCAGTTTCTTTGCAGGCCTGATCTGCCTGAAGTAGGACTTCTGCTCTGGGTGTGCTACTTTGCCCTAGAGCTGAAAGGCACAACGTGCAGGCTTCTTTCCAAAGGGCGAGTTGGGCCCCACAGCATCTTGCTTCCAGATCTTTGGGAAGCTAAGAAACAACTCGCTCTGCACAGTGCTCTTACAGCCTCCGGGGAGCATGTCTTCCAAAGGCCTGTGAAACGCAGTTTCTTTGCAGGCCTGATCTGGCTGAAGTAGGACTTCTGCTCTGGGTGTGCTACTTTGCCCTAGAGCTGAAAGGCACAAGGTGCAGGCTTCTTTAAATGGGGCGAGTTGGGCCCACAGCATCTTGCTTCCAGCTCTTTGGGAAGCTAAGAAACAACTCGCTCTGCACAGTGCTCTTACAGCCTAGTGGGAACATCTCTTCCAAAGGCCTGTGAAACGCAGTTTCTTTGCAGGCCTGATCTGGCTGGAGTAGGACTTCTGCTCTGGGTGTGATACTTTGCCCTAGAGCTGAAAGGCACAACGTGCAGGCTTCTTTCCAAAGGGCGAGTTGGGCCCCACAGCATCTTGCTTCCAGCTCTTTGGGAAGCTAAGAAACAACTCGCTCTGCACAGTGCTCTTACAGCCTACCGGGAACATCTCTTCCAAAGGCCTGTGAAAGGCAGTTTCTTTGCAGGCCTGATCTGGCTGAAGTAGGACTTCTGCTCTGGGTGTGCTACTTTGCCCTAGAGCTGAAAGGCACAACGTGCAGGCTTCTTTCCAAAGGGCGAGTTGGGCCCCACAGCATCTTGCTTCCAGCTCTTTGGGAAGCTAAGAAACAACTCGCTCTGCACAGTGCTCTTACAGCCTACCTGGAGCATCTCTTCCAAAGGCCTGTAAAACGCAGTTTCTTTGCAGGCCTGATCTGGCTGAAGTAGGACTTCTGCTCTGGGTGTGCTACTTTGCCCTAGAGCCGAAAGGCACAACGTGCAGGCTTCTTTCCAAAGGGCGAGTTGGGCCCCACAGCATCTTGCTTCCAGCTCTTTGGGAAGCTAAGAAACAACTCGGTCTGCACAGTGTTCTTACAGCCTACCGGGAACATCTCTTCCAAAGGCCTGTGAAACGCAGTTTCTTTGCAGGCCTGATCTGGCTGGAGTAGGACTTCTGCTCTGGGCGTGCTACTTTGCCCTAGAGCTGAAAGGCACAACGTGCAGGCTTCTTTCCAAAGGGCGAGTTGGGCCCCACAGCATCTTGCTTCCAGCTCTTTGGGAAGCTAAGAAACAACTCGCTCTGCACAGTGCTCTTACAGCCTACCGGGAGCATCTCTTCCAAATGCCTGTGAAACGCAGTTTCTTTGCAGGCCTGATCTGGCTGAAGTAGGACTTCTGCTCTGGGCGTGCTACTTTGCCCTAGAGCTGAAAGGCACAACGTGCAGGCTTCTTTCCAAAGGGCGAGTTGGACCCCACAGAATCTTGCTTCCAGCTCTTTGGGAAGCTAAGAAACAACTCGGTCTGCACAGTGCTCTTACAGCCTCCGGGGAGCATGTCTTCCAAAGGCCTGTTAAACGCAGTTTCTTTGCAGGCCTGATCTGGCTGAAGTAGGACTTCTGCTCTGGGTGTGCTTCTTTGCCCTAGAGCCGAAAGGCACAACGTACAGGCTTCTTTCCAAAGGGCGAGTTGGGCCCCACAGCATCTAGCTTCCAGCTCTTTGGGAAGCTAAGAAACAACTCGCTCTGCACAGTGCTCTTACAGCCTACCGGGAACATCTCTTCCAAAGTCCTGTGAAAGGCAGTTTCTTTGCAGGCCTGATCTGGCTGAAGTAGGATTTCTGCTCTGGGTTCGCTACTTTGCCCTAGAGCTGAAAGGCACAACGTGCAATCTTCTTTCCAAATGGCGATTTGGGCCCCACAGCATCTTGCTTCCAGCTCTTTGGGAAGCTAAGAAACAACTCGCTCTGCCTAGTGCTCTTACAGCCTATTGGGAACATCTCTTCCAAAGGACTGTGTAACGAAGTTTCTTTGCAGACCTGATCTGGCTGAAGTAGGACTTCTGCTCTTGGTGTGCTACTTTGCCCTAGAGCTGAAAGGCACAACGTGCAGGCTTCTTTCCAAAGGGCGAGTTGGGCCCCACAGCATCTTGCTTCCAGCTCTTTGGGAAGCTAAGAAACCACTCGCTCTGCACAGTGTACTTACAGCCTACCTGGAACATCTCTTCCAAAGGCCTGTGAAACGCAGTTTCTTTGCAGGCCTGATCTGGCTGAAGTAGGACTTCTGCTCTGGGTGTGCTAATTGGCCCTAGAGCTGAAAGGCACAACGTGCAGGCTTCTTTCCAAAGGGCGAGTTGGGCCCCACAGCATCCTGCTTCCAGCTCTTTGGGAAGCTAAGAAACAACTCGCTCTGCACAGTGCTCTCACAGCCTACCGGGAACATCTCTTCCAAAGGCCTGTGAAACGCAGTTTCTTTGCAGGCCTGATCTGGCTGAAGTAGGACTTCTGCTCTGGGTGTGCTACTTTGCCCTAGAGCTAAAAGGCACAACGTGCAGGCTTCTTTCCAAAGGGCGACTTGGGCCCCAGAGCATCTTGCTTCCAGCTCTTTGGGAAGCTAAGAAACAACTCGCTCTGCACAGTGCTCTTACAGCCTACCGGGAGCATCTCTTCCAAAGGCCTGTGAAACGCAGATTCTTTGCAGGCCTGATCTGGCTGAAGTAGGACTTCTGCTCTGGGTGTGCTACTTTGCCCTAGAGCTGAAAGGCACAACGTGCAGGCTTCTTTCCAAAGGGCGAGTTGGGCCCCACAGCATCTTGCTTCCAGCTCTTTGGGAAGCTAAGAAACAACTCGCTCTGCACAGTGCTCTTACAGCCTACCGGGAACATCTCTTCCAAAGGCCTGTGAAACGCAGTTTCTTTGCAGGCCTGATCTGGCTGAAGTAGTACTTCTGCTCTGGGTGTGCTTCTTTGCCCTAGAGCTGAAAGGCACAATGTTCAGGCTTCTTTCCAAAGGGCGTGTTGGGCCCCACAGCATCTTGCTTCCATCTCCTTGGCAAGCTAAGAAACAACTCGCTCTGCACAGTGCTCTTACAGCCTAGTGGGAACATCTCTTCCAAAGGCCTGTGAAACGCAGTTTCTTTGCAGGCCTGATCTGGCTGAAGTAGGACTTCTGCTCTGGGTGTGCTACTTTGCCCTAGAGCTGAAAGGCACAACGTGCAGGCTTCTTTCCAAAGGGCGAGTTGGGCCCCACAGCATCTTGCTTCCAGCTCTTTGGGAAGCTAAGAAACAACTCGCTCTGCACAGTGTTCTTACAGCCTGCCAGGAACATCTCTTCCAAAGGCCTGTGAAACGCAGTTTCTTTGCAGGCCTGATCTGGCTGAAGTAGGACTTCTGCTCTGGGTGTGCTACTTTGCCCTAGAGCTGAAAGGCACAAGGTGCAGGCTTCTTTAAAAGGGGCGAGTTGGGCCAACAGCATCTTGCTTCCAGCTCTTTGGGAAGCTAAGAAACAACTCGCTCTGCACAGTGCTCTTACAGCCTACCTGGAGCATCTCTTCCAAAGGCCTGTGAAACGCAGTTTCTTTGCAGGCCTGATCTGGCTGAAGTAGGACTTCTGCTCTGGGTGTGCTACTTTGCCCTAGAGCTGAAAGGCACAACGTGCAGGCTTCTTTCCAAAGGGCGACTTGGGCCCCAGAGCATCTTGCTTACAGCTCTTTGGGAAGCTAAGAAACAACTCGCTCTGCACAGTGCTCTTACAGCCTACCGGGAGCATCTCTTCCAGAGGCCTGTGAAACGCAGATTCTTTGCAGGCCTGATCTGGCTGAAGTAGGACTTCTGCTCTGGGTGTGCTACTTTGCCCTAGAGCTGAAAGGCACAACGTGCAGGCTTCTTTCCAAAGGGCGAGTTGGGCCCCACAGCATCTTGCTTCCAGCTCTTTGGGAAGCTAAGAAACAACTCGCTCTGCACAGTGCTCTTACAGCCTACCGGGAACATCTCTTCCAAAGGCCTGTGAAACGCAGTTTCTTTGCAGGCCTGATCTGGCTGAAGTAGTACTTCTGCTCTGGGTGTGCTTCTTTGCCCTAGAGCTGAAAGGCACAATGTTCAGGCTTCTTTCCAAAGGGCGTGTTGGGCCCCACAGCATCTTGCTTCCAGCTCCTTGGCAAGCTAAGAAACAACTCGCTCTGCACAGTGCTCTTACAGCCTAGTGGGAACATCTCTTCCAAAGGCCTGTGAAACGCAGTTTCTTTGCAGGCCTGATCTGGCTGAAGTAGGACTTCTGCTCTGGGTGTGCTACTTTGCCCTAGAGCTGAAAGGCACAACGTGCATGCTTCTTTCGAAAGTGCGAGTTGGGCCCCACAGCATCTTGCTTCCAGCTCTTTGGGAAGCTAAGAAACAACTCGCTCTGCACAGAGCTCTTACAGCCTCCGGGGAGCATGTCTTCCAAAGGCCTGTGAAACGCAGTTTCTTTGCAGGCCTGATCTGGCTGAAGTAGGACTTCTGCTCTGGGTGTGCTACTTTGCCCTTGAGCCGAAAGGCGCAACGTGCAGGCTTCTTTCCAAAGGGCGAGTTGGGCCCCACAGCATCTTGCTTCCAGCTCTTTGGGAAGCTAAGAAACAACTCGCTCTGCACAGTGCTCTTACAGCCTAGTGGGAACATCTCTTCCAAAGGCCTGGGAAACGCAGTTTCTTTGCAGGCCTGATCTGGCTGGAGTAGGACTTCTGCTCTGGGTGTGATACTTTGCCCTAGAGCTGAAAGGCACAACGTGCAGGCTTCTTTCCAAAGGGCGAGTTGGGCCCCACAGCATCTTGCTTCCAGCTCTTTGGGAAGCTAAGAAACAACTCGCTCTGCACAGTGCTCTTACAGCCTACCGGGAACATCTCTTCCAAAGGCCTGTGAAACGCAGTTTCTTTGCAGGCCTGATCTGGCTGAAGTAGGACTTCTGCTCTGTTGTGCTACTTTGCCCTAGAGCTGAAAGGCACAAAGTGCAGGCTTCTTTCCAAAGGGCGAGTTGGGCCCCACAGCATCTTGCTTCCAGTTCTTTGGGAAGCTAAGAAACCACTCGCTCTGCACAGTTTACTTACAGCCTACCGGAAAATTCTCTTCCAAAGGCCTGGGAAACGCAGCTTCTTTGCAGGCCTGATCTGGCTGAAGTAGGACTTCTGCTCTGGGTGTGCTAATTGGCCCTAGAGCTGAAAGGCACAACGTGCAGGCTTCATTCGAAAGGGCGAGTTGGGCCCCACAGCATCTTGCTTCCAGCTCTTTGGGAAGCTAAGAAACAACTCGGTCTGAACAGAGCTCTTACAGCCTGCCAGGAACATCTCTTCCAAAGGCCTGTGAAACGCAGTTTCTTTGCAGGCCTGATATGCCTGAAGTAGGACTTCTGCTCTGGGTGTGCTACTTTGCCCTAGAGCTGAAAGGCACAACGTGCAGGCTTCTTTCCAAAGGGCGAGTTGGGCCCCACAGCATCTTGCTTCCAGCTCTTTGGGAAGCTAAGAAACAACTCGCTCTGCACAGTGCTCTTACAGCCTACCGGGAGCATCTCTTCCAAAGGCCTGTGAAACGCAGTTTCTTTGCAGGCCTGATCTGGCTGAAGTAGGACTTCTGCTCTGGGTGTGCTACTTTGCCCTAGAGCTGAAAGGCACAACGTACAGGCTTCTTTCCAAAGGGCGAGTTGGGCCCCACAGCATCTTGCTTCCAGCTCTTTGGGAAGCTAAGAAACCACTCCTCTGCACAGTGTACTTACAGCCTACCGGAAACATCTCTTCCAAAGGCCTGGGAAACGCAGCTTCTTTGCAGGCCTGATCTGGCTGAAGTAGGACTTCTGCTCTGGGTGTGCTAATTGGCCCTAGAGCTGAAAGGCACAACGTGCAGGCTTCATTCGAAAGGGCGAGTTGGGGCCCACAGCATCTTGCTTCCAGCTCTTTGGGAAGCTAAGAAACAACTCGCTCTGCACAGTGCTCTTACAGCCTGCCAGGAACATCTCTTCCAAAGGCCTGTGAAACGCAGTTTCTTTGCAGGCCTGATCTGGCTGGAGTAGGACTTCTGCTCTGGGTGTGATACTTTGCCCTAGAGCTGAAAGGCACAACGTGCAGGCTTCTTTCCAAAGGGCGAGTTGGGCCCCACAGCATCTTGCTTCCAGCTCTTTGGGAAGCTAAGAAACAACTCGCTCTGCACAGTGCTCTTACAGCCTACCTGGAGCATCTCTTCCAAAGGCCTGTGAAACGCAGTTTCTTTGCAGGCCTGATCTGGCTGAAGTAGGACTTCTGCTCTGGGTGTGCTACTTTGCCCTAGAGCTGAAAGGCACAACGTGCAGGCTTCTTTCCAAAGGGCGAGTTTGGCCCCACAGCATCTTGCTTCCATCTCTTTGGGAAGCTAAGAAACAACTCGCTCTGCACAGTGCTCTTACAGCCTAGTGGGAACATCTCTTCCAAAGGCCTGTGAAACGCAGTTTCTTTGCAGGCCTGATCTGCCTGAAGTAGGACTTCTGCTCTGGGTGTGCTTCTTTGCCCTAGAGCTGAAAGGCACAACGTGCAGGCTTCTTTCCAAAGGGCGAGTTGGGCCCCACAGCATCTTGCTTCCAGCTCCTTGGCAAGCTAAGAAACAACTCGCTCTGCTCAGTGCTCTAACAGCCTACCGGGAACTTCTCTTCCAAAGGCCTGTGAAACGCAGTTTCTTTGCAGGCCTGATCTGGATGAAGTAGGACTTCTGCTCTGGGTGTGCTACTTTGCCCTAGAGCTGAAAGGCACAACGTGCAGGCTTCTTTCCAAAGGGTGAGTTTGGCCCCACAGCTTCTTGCTTCCAGCTCTTTCCGAATGTAAGAAACAACCTTCTCTGCACAGTGCTCTTACAGCCTACCGGTAAGGTCTCTTCCAGCGACCTGTGAAACGCAGTTTCTTTGCAGGCCTGATCTGGCTGAAGTAGAACTTCTGCTCTGAGTGTGCTACATTGCCCTAGAGCTGAAAGGCACAATGTTCAGGCTTCTTTCCAAAGGGCGAGTTGGGCCCCACAGCATCTTGCTTCCAGCTCTTTGGGAAGCTAAGAAACAACTCGCTCTGCACAGTGCTCTTACAGCCTATCAGGAACATCTCTTCCAAAGGCCTGTGAAACGCAGTTTCTTTGCAGGCCTGATCTGGCTGAAGTAGGACTTCTGCTCTGGGTGTGCTAATTGGCCCTAGAGCTGAAAGGCACAAAGTGCAGGCTTCATTCGAAAGGGCGAGTTGGGTCCCACAGCATCTTGCTTCCAGGTCTTTGGGAAGCTAAGAAACAACTCGCTCTGCACAGTGTTCTTACAGCCTGCCAGGAAAATCTCTTCCAAAGGCCTGTGAAACGCAGTTTCTTTGCAGGCCTGATCTGCCTGAAGTAGGACTTCTGCTCTGGGTGTGCTACTTTGCCCTAGAGCTGAAAGGCACAACGTGCAGGCTTCTTTCCAAAGGGCGAGTTGGGCCCCACAGCATCTTGCTTCCAGATCTTTGGGAAGCTAAGAAACAACTCGCTCTGCACAGTGCTCTTACAGCCTCCGGGGAGCATGTCTTCCAAAGGCCTGTGAAACGCAGTTTCTTTGCAGGGCTGATCTGGCTGAAGTAGGACTTCTGCTCTGGGTGTGCTACTTTGCCCTAGAGCTGAAAGGCACAAGGTGCAGGCTTCTTTAAATGGGCGAGTTGGGCCCACAGCATCTTGCTTCCAGCTCTTTGGGAAGCTAAGAAACAACTCGCTCTGCACAGTGCTCTTACAGCCTAGTGGGAACATCTCTTCCAAAGGCCTGTGAAACGCAGTTTCTTTGCAGGCCTGATCTGGCTGGAGTAGGACTTCTGCTCTGGGTGTGATACTTTGCCCTAGAGCTGAAAGGCACAACGTGCAGGCTTCTTTCCAAAGGGCGAGTTGGGCCCCACAGCATCTTGCTTCCAGCTCTTTGGGAAGCTAAGAAACAACTCGCTCTGCACAGTGCTCTTACAGCCTACCTGGAGCATCTCTTCCAAAGGCCTGTAAAACGCAGTTTCTTTGCAGGCCTGATCTGGCTGAAGTAGGACTTCTGCTCTGGGTGTGCTACTTTGCCCTAGAGCCGAAAGGCACAACGTGCAGGCTTCTTTCCAAAGGGCGAGTTGGGCCCCACAGCATCTTGCTTCCAGCTCTTTGGGAAGCTAAGAAACAACTCGGTCTGCACAGTGTTCTTACAGCCTACCGGGAACATCTCTTCCAAAGGCCTGTGAAACGCAGTTTCTTTGCAGGCCTGATCTGGCTGGAGTAGGACTTCTGCTCTGGGCGTGCTACTTTGCCCTAGAGCTGAAAGGCACAACGTGCAGGCTTCTTTCCAAAGGGCGAGTTGGGCCCCACAGCATCTTGCTTCCAGCTCTTTGGGAAGCTAAGAAACAACTCGCTCTGCACAGTGCTCTTACAGCCTACCGGGAGCATCTCTTCCAAATGCCTGTGAAACGCAGTTTCTTTGCAGGCCTGATCTGGCTGAAGTAGGACTTCTGCTCTGGGCGTGCTACTTTGCCCTAGAGCTGAAAGGCACAACGTGCAGGCTTCTTTCCAAAGGGCGAGTTGGACCCCACAGAATCTTGCTTCCAGCTCTTTGGGAAGCTAAGAAACAACTCGGTCTGCACAGTGCTCTTACAGCCTCCGGGGAGCATGTCTTCCAAAGGCCTGTTAAACGCAGTTTCTTTGCAGGCCTGATCTGGCTGAAGTAGGACTTCTGCTCTGGGTGTGCTTCTTTGCCCTAGAGCCGAAAGGCACAACGTACAGGCTTCTTTCCAAAGGGCGAGTTGGGCCCCACAGCATCTAGCTTCCAGCTCTTTGGGAAGCTAAGAAACAACTCGCTCTGCACAGTGCTCTTACAGCCTACCGGGAACATCTCTTCCAAAGTCCTGTGAAAGGCAGTTTCTTTGCAGGCCTGATCTGGCTGAAGTAGGATTTCTGCTCTGGGTTCGCTACTTTGCCCTAGAGCTGAAAGGCACAACGTGCAATCTTCTTTCCAAATGGCGATTTGGGCCCCACAGCATCTTGCTTCCAGCTCTTTGGGAAGCTAAGAAACAACTCGCTCTGCCTAGTGCTCTTACAGCCTATTGGGAACATCTCTTCCAAAGGACTGTGTAACGAAGTTTCTTTGCAGACCTGATCTGGCTGAAGTAGGACTTCTGCTCTTGGTGTGCTACTTTGCCCTAGAGCTGAAAGGCACAACGTGCAGGCTTCTTTCCAAAGGGCGAGTTGGGCCCCACAGCATCTTGCTTCCAGCTCTTTGGGAAGCTAAGAAACCACTCGCTCTGCACAGTGTACTTACAGCCTACGTGAAACATCTCTTCCAAAGGCCTGGGAAACGCAGCTTATTTGCAGGCCTGATCTGGCTGAAGTAGGACTTCTGCTCTGGGTGTGCTAATTGGCCCTAGAGCTGAAAGGCACAACGTGCAGGCTTCATTCCAAAGGGCGAGTTGGGCCCCACAGCATCCTGCTTCCAGCTCTTTGGGAAGCTAAGAAACAACTCGCTCTGCACAGTGCTCTCACAGCCTACCGGGAACATCTCTTCCAAAGGCCTGTGAAACGCAGTTTCTTTGCAGGCCTGATCTGGCTGAAGTAGGACTTCTGCTCTGGGTGTGCTACTTTGCCCTAGAGCTAAAAGGCACAACGTGCAGGCTTCTTTCCAAAGGGCGACTTGGGCCCCAGAGCATCTTGCTTCCAGCTCTTTGGGAAGCTAAGAAACAACTCGCTCTGCACAGTGCTCTTACAGCCTACCGGGAGCATCTCTTCCAAAGGCCTGTGAAACGCAGATTCTTTGCAGGCCTGATCTGGCTGAAGTAGGACTTCTGCTCTGGGTGTGCTACTTTGCCCTAGAGCTGAAAGGCACAACGTGCAGGCTTCTTTCCAAAGGGCGAGTTGGGCCCCACAGCATCTTGCTTCCAGCTCTTTGGGAAGCTAAGAAACAACTCGCTCTGCACAGTGCTCTTACAGCCTACCGGGAACATCTCTTCCAAAGGCCTGTGAAACGCAGTTTCTTTGCAGGCCTGATCTGGCTGAAGTAGTACTTCTGCTCTGGGTGTGCTTCTTTGCCCTAGAGCTGAAAGGCACAATGTTCAGGCTTCTTTCCAAAGGGCGTGTTGGGCCCCACAGCATCTTGCTTCCAGCTCCTTGGCAAGCTAAGAAACAACTCGCTCTGCACAGTGCTCTTACAGCCTAGTGGGAACATCTCTTCCAAAGGCCTGTGAAACGCAGTTTCTTTGCAGGCCTGATCTGGCTGAAGTAGGACTTCTGCTCTGGGTGTGCTACTTTGCCCTAGAGCTGAAAGGCACAACGTGCAGGCTTCTTTCCAAAGGGCGAGTTGGGCCCCACAGCATCTTGCTTCCAGCTCTTTGGGAAGCTAAGAAACCACTCGCTCTGCACAGTGTACTTACAGCCTACCGGAAACATCTCTTCCAAAGGCCTGGGAAACGCAGCTTCTTTGCAGGCCTGATCTGGCTGAAGTAGGACTTCTGCTCTGGGTGTGCTAATTGGCCCTAGAGCTGAAAGGCACAAAGTGCAGGCTTCATTCGAAAGGGCGAGTTGGGCCCCACAGCATCTTGCTTCCAGCTCTTTGGGAAGCTAAGAAACAACTCGCTCTGCACAGTGTTCTTACAGCCTGCCAGGAACATCTCATCCAAAGGCCTGTGAAACGCAGTTTCTTTGCAGGCCTGATCTGCCTGAAGTAGGACTTCTGCTCTGGGTGTGCTACTTTGCCCTAGAGCTGAAAGACACAAGGTGCAGGCTTCTTTAAAAGGGGCGAGTTGGGCCCACAGCATCTTGCTTCCAGCTCTTTGGGAAGCTAAGAAACAACTCGCTCTGCACAGTGCTCTTACAGCCTAGTGGGAACATCTCTTCCAAAGGCCTGTGAAACGCAGTTTCTTTGCAGGCCTGATCTGGCTGGAGTAGGACTTCTGCTCTGGGTGTGATACTTTGCCCTAGAGCTGAAAGGCACAACGTGCAGGCTTCTTTCCAAAGGGCGAGTTGGGCCCCACAGCATCTTGCTTCCAGCTCTTTGGGAAGCTAAGAAACAACTCGCTCTGCACAGTGCTCTTACAGCCTACCGGGAACATCTCTTCCAAAGGCCTGTGAAACGCAGTTTCTTTGCAGGCCTGATCTGGCTGAAGTAGGACTTCTGCTCTGGGTGTGCTACTTTGCCCTAGAGCTGAAAGGCACAACGTGCAGGCTTCTTTCCAAAGGGCGAGTTGGGCCCCACAGCATCTTGCTTCCAGCTCTTTGGGAAGCTAAGAAACAACTCGCTCTGCACAGTGCTCTTACAGCCTACCTGGAGCATCTCTTCCAAAGGCCTGTAAAACGCAGTTTCTTTGCAGGCCTGATCTGGCTGAGGTAGGACTTCTGCTCTGGGTGTGCTACTTTGCCCTAGAGCCGAAAGGCACAACGTGCAGGCTTCTTTCCAAAGGGCGAGTTGGGCCCCACAGCATCTTGCTTCCAGCTCTTTGGGAAGCTAAGAAACAACTCGCTCTGCACAATGCTCTTACAGCCTACCGGGAACATCTCTTCCAAAGGCCTGTGAAACGCAGTTTCTTTGCAGGCCTTATCTGGCTGAAGTAGGACTTCTGCTCTGGGTGTGCTACTTTGCCCTAGAGCTGAAAGGCACAACGTGCAGGCTTCTTTCCAAAGGGCGAGTTGGGCCCCACAGCATCTTGCTTCCAGCTCTTTGGGAAGCTAAGAAACAACTCGCTCTGCACAGTGCTCTTACAGCCTACCTGGAGCATCTCTTCCAAAGGCCTGTGAAACGCAGTTTCTTTGCAGGCCTGAGCTGGCTGAAGTAGGACTTCTGCTCTGGGTGTGCTACTTTGCCCTAGAGCTGAAAGGCACAACGTGCAGGCTTCTTTCCAAAGGGCGAGTTGGGCCCCACAGCATCTTGCTTCCAGCTCTTTGGGAAGCTAAGAAACAACTCGCTCTGCACAGTGCTCTTACAGCCTACCGGGAACATCTCTTCCAAAGGCCTGTGAAACGCAGTTTCTTTGCAGGCCTGATCTGCCTGAAGTAGGACTTCTGCTCTGGGTGTGCTACTTTGCCCTAGAGCTGAAAGGCACAACGTGCAGGCTTCTTTCCAAAGGGCGAGTTGGGCCCCACAGCATCTTGCTTCCAGATCTTTGGGAAGCTAAGAAACAACTCGCTCTGCACAGTGCTCTTACAGCCTCCGGGGAGCATGTCTTCCAAAGGCCTGTGAAACGCAGTTTCTTTGCAGGCCTGATCTGGCTGAAGTAGGACTTCTGCTCTGGGTGTGCTACTTTGCCCTAGAGCTGAAAGGCACAACGTGCAGGCTTCTTTA
This sequence comes from Equus przewalskii, assembly GCF_037783145.1. NCBI lineage: Eukaryota > Metazoa > Chordata > Mammalia > Perissodactyla > Equidae > Equus > Equus przewalskii. Next base: position 6,115 of record NW_027227725.1, on the reverse strand, counting down.
AAAGGGGCGAGTTGGGCCCACAGCATCTTGCTTCCAGCTCTTTGGGAAGCTAAGAAACAACTCGCTCTGCACAGTGCTCTTACAGCCTAGTGGGAACATCTCTTCCAAAGGCCTGTGAAACGCAGTTTCTTTGCAGGCCTGATCTGGCTGGAGTAGGACTTCTGCTCTGGGTGTGATACTTTGCCCTAGAGCTGAAAGGCACAACGTGCAGGCTTCTTTCCAAAGGGCGAGTTGGGCCCCACAGCATCTTGCTTCCAGCTCTTTGGGAAGCTAAGAAACAACTCGCTCTGCACAGTGCTCTTACAGCCTACCGGGAACATCTCTTCCAAAGGCCTGTGAAACGCAGTTTCTTTGCAGGCCTGATCTGGCTGAAGTAGGACTTCTGCTCTGGGTGTGCTACTTTGCCCTAGAGCTGAAAGGCACAAAGTGCAGGCTTCTTTCCAAAGGGCGAGTTGGGCCCCACAGCATCTTGCTTCCAGCTCTTTGGGAAGCTAAGAAACAACTCGCTCTGCACAGTGCTCTTACAGCCTACCTGGAGCATCTCTTCCAAAGGCCTGTGAAACGCAGTTTCTTTGCAGGCCTGATCTGGCTGAAGTAGGACTTCTGCTCTGGGTGTGCTACTTTGCCCTAGAGCTGAAAGGCACAACGTGCAGGCTTCTTTCCAAAGGGCGAGTTGGGCCCCACAGAATCTTGCTTCCAGCTCTTTGGGAAGCTAAGAAACAACTCGCTCTGCACAGTGCTCTTACAGCCTACCGGGAGCATCTCTTCCAAAGGCCTGTGAAACGCAGTTTCTTTGCAGGCCTGATCTGGCTGAAGTAGGACTTCTGCTCTGGGCGTGCTACTTTGCCCTAGAGCTGAAAGGCACAACGTGCAGGCTTCTTTCCAAAGGGCGAGTTGGGCCCCACAGAATCTTGCTTCCAGCTCTTTGGGAAGCTAAGAAACAACTCGGTCTGCACAGTGCTCTTACAGCCTCCGGGGAGCATGTCTTCCAAAGGCCTGTGAAACGCAGTTTCTTTGCAGGCCTGATCTGGCTGAAGTAGGACTTCTGCTCTGGGTGTGCTTCTTTGCCCTAGAGCCGAAAGGCACAACGTACAGGCTTCTTTCCAAAGGGCGAGTTGGGCCCCACAGCATCTTGCTTCCAGCTCTTTGGGAAGCTAAGAAACAACTCGCTCTGCACAGTGCTCTTACAGCCTAGTGGGAACATCTCTTCCAAAGGCCTGTGAAACGCAGTTTCTTTGCAGGCCTGATCTGGCTGGAGTAGGACTTCTGCTCTGGGTGTGATACTTTGCCCTAGAGCTGAAAGGCACAACGTGCAGGCTTCTTTCCAAAGGGCGAGTTGGGCCCCACAGCATCTTGCTTCCAGCTCTTTGGGAAGCTAAGAAACAACTCGCTCTGCACAGTGCTCTTACAGCCTACCGGGAACATCTCTTCCAAAGGCCTGTGAAACGCAGTTTCTTTGCAGGCCTGATCTGGCTGAAGTAGGACTTCTGCTCTGGGTGTGCTACTTTGCCCTAGAGCTGAAAGGCACAACGTGCAGGCTTCTTTCCAAAGGGCGAGTTGGGCCCCACAGCATCTTGCTTCCAGCTCTTTGGGAAGCTAAGAAACAACTCGCTCTGCACAGTGCTCTTACAGCCTACCTGGAGCATCTCTTCCAAAGGCCTGTAAAACGCAGTTTCTTTGCAGGCCTGATCTGGCTGAAGTAGGACTTCTGCTCTGGGTGTGCTACTTTGCCCTAGAGCCGAAAGGCACAACGTGCAGGCTTCTTTCCAAAGGGCGAGTTGGGCCCCACAGCATCTTGCTTCCAGCTCTTTGGGAAGCTAAGAAACAACTCGCTCTGCACAGTGCTCTTACAGCCTACCGGGAACATCTCTTCCAAAGGCCTGTGAAACGCAGTTTCTTTGCAGGCCTGATCTGGCTGAAGTAGGACTTCTGCTCTGGGTGTGCTACTTTGCCCTAGAGCTGAAAGGCACAACGTGCAGGCTTCTTTCCAAAGGGCGAGTTGGGCCCCACAGCATCTTGCTTCCAGCTCTTTGGAAAGCTAAGAAACAACTCGCTCTGCACAGTGCTCTTACAGCCTACCTGGAGCATCTCTTCCAAAGGCCTGTGAAACGCAGTTTCTTTGCAGGCCTGATCTGGCTGAAGTAGGACTTCTGCTCTGGGTGTGCTACTTTGCCCTAGAGCTGAAAGGCACAACGTGCAGGCTTCTTTCCAAAGGGCGAGTTGGGCCCCACAGCATCTTGCTTCCAGCTCTTTGGGAAGCTAAGAAACAACTCGCTCTGCACAGTGATCTTACAGCCTACCGGGAGCATCTCTTCCAAAGGCCTGTGAAACGCAGTTTCTTTGCAGGCCTGATCTGGCTGAAGTAGGACTTCTGCTCTGGGCGTGCTACTTTGCCCTAGAGCTGAAAGGCACAACGTGCAGGCTTCTTTCCAAAGGGCGAGTTGGGCCCCACAGAATCTTGCTTCCAGCTCTTTGGGAAGCTAAGAAACAACTCGGTCTGCACAGTGCTCTTACAGCCTCCGGGGAGCATGTCTTCCAAAGGCCTGTGAAACGCAGTTTCTTTGCAGGCCTGATCTGGCTGAAGTAGGACTTCTGCTCTGGGTGTGCTTCTTTGCCCTAGAGCCGAAAGGCACAACGTACAGGCTTCTTTCCAAAGGGCGAGTTGGGCCCCACAGCATCTTGCTTCCAGCTCTTTGGGAAGCTAAGAAACAACTCGCTCTGCACAGTGCTCTTACAGCCTACCGGGAACATCTCTTCCAAAGGCCTGTGAAAGGCAGTTTCTTTGCAGGCCTGATCTGGCTGAAGTAGGACTTCTGCTCTGGGTTCGCTACTTTGCCCTAGAGCTGAAAGGCACAACGTGCAGTCTTCTTTCCAAATGGCGATTTGGGCCCCACAGCATCTTGCTTCCAGCTCTTTGGGAAGCTAAGAAACAACTCGCTCTGCCTAGTGCTCTTACAGCCTATTGGGAACATCTCTTCCAAAGGACTGTGTAACGAAGTTTCTTTGCAGGCCTGATCTGGCTGAAGTAGGACTTCTGCTCTGGGTGTGCTACTTTGCCCTAGAGCTGAAAGGCACAACGTGCAGGCTTCTTTCCAAAGGGCGAGTTGGGCCCCACAGCATCTTGCTTCCAGCTCTTTGGGAAGCTAAGAAACCACTCGCTCTGCACAGTGTACTTACAGCCTACCTGAAACATCTCTTCCAAAGGCCTGGGAAACGCAGCTTCTTTGCAGGCCTGATCTGGCTGAAGTAGGACTTCTGCTCTGGGTGTGCTAATTGTCCCTAGAGCTGAAAGGCACAACGTGCAGGCTTCATTCCAATGGGCTAGTTGGGCCCCACAGCATCTTGCTTCCAGCTCTTTGGGAAGCTAAGAAACAACTCGCTCTGCACAGTGCTCTTACAGCCTACCGGGAACATCTCTTCCAAAGGCCTGTGAAACGCAGTTTCTTTGCAGGCCTGATCTGGCTGAAGTAGGACTTCTGCTCTGGGTGTGCTACTTTGCCCTAGAGCTGAAAGGCACAACGTGCAGGCTTCTTTCCAAAGGGTGAGTTGGGCCCCAGAGCATCTTGCTTCCAGCTCTTTGGGAAGCTAAGAAACAGCTCGCTCTGCACAGTGCTCTTACAGCCTACCGGGAACATCTCTTCCAAAGGCCTGTGAAACGCAGTTTCTTTGCAAGCCTGATCTGGCTGAAGTAGGACTTCTGCTCTGGGTGTGCTACATTGCCCTAGAGCTGAAAGGCACAACGTGCAGGCTTCTTTCCAAAGGGCGAGTTGGGCCCCACAGCATCTTGCTTCCAGCTCTTTGGGAAGCTAAGAAACAACTCGCTCTGCACAGAGCTCTTACAGCCTCCGGGGAGCATGTCTTCCAAAGGCCTGTGAAACGCAGTTTCTTTGCAGGCCTGATCTGGCTGAAGTAGGACTTCTGCTCTGGGTGTGCTTCTTTGCCCTAGAGCCGAAAGGCACAACGTGCAGGCTTCTTTCCAAAGGGCGAGTTGGGCCCAACAGCATCTTGCTTCCAGCTCTTTGGGAAGCTAAGAAACAACTCGCTCTGCACAGTGCTCCTACAGCCTAGTGGGAACATCTCTTCCAAATGCCTGTGAAACGCAGTTTCTTTGCAGGCCTGATCTGGCTGGAGTAGGACTTCTGCTCTGGGTGTGATACTTTGCCCTAGAGCTGAAAGGCACAACGTGCAGGCTTCTTTCCAAAGGGCGAGTTGGGCCCCACAGCATCTTGCTTCCAGCTCTTTGGGAAGGTAAGAAACAACTCGCTCTGCACAGTGCTCTTACAGCCTACCGGGAACATCTCTTCCAAAGGCCTGTGAAACGCAGATTCTTTGCAGGCCTGATCTGGCTGAAGTAGGACTTCTGCTCTGGGTGTGCTTCTTTGCCCTAGAGCCGAAAGGCACAACGTACAGGCTTCTTTCCAAAGGGCGAGTTGGGCCCCACAGCATCTTGCTTCCAGCTCTTTGGGAAGCTAAGAAACAACTCGCTCTGCACAGTGCTCTTACAGCCTACCGGGAACATCTCTTCCAAAGGCCTGTGAAAGGCAGTTTCTTTGCAGGCCTGATCTGGCTGAAGTAGGACTTCTGCTCTGGGTTCGCTACTTTGCCCTAGAGCTGAAAGGCACAACGTGCAGTCTTCTTTCCAAATGGCGATTTGGGCCCCACAGCATCTTGCTTCCAGCTCTTTGGGAAGCTAAGAAACAACTCGCTCTGCCTAGTGCTCTTACAGCCTATTGGGAACATCTCTTCCAAAGGACTGTGTAACGAAGTTTCTTTGCAGGCCTGATCTGGCTGAAGTAGGACTTCTGCTCTGGGTGTGCTACTTTGCCCTAGAGCTGAAAGGCACAACGTGCAGGCTTCTTTCCAAAGGGCGAGTTGGGCCCCACAGCATCTTGCTTCCAGCTCTTTGGGAAGCTAAGAAACCACTCGCTCTGCACAGTGTACTTACAGCCTACCGGAAACATCTCTTCCAAAGGCCTGGGAAACGCAGCTTCTTTGCAGGCCTGATCTGGCTGAAGTAGGACTTCTGCTCTGGGTGTGCTAATTGGCCCTAGAGCTGAAAGGCACAACGTGCAGGCTTCATCCGAAAGGGCGAGTTGGGCCCCACAGCATCTTGCTTCCAGCTCTTTGGGAAGCTAAGAAACAACTCGCTCTGCACAGTGTTCTTACAGCCTGCCAGGAACATCTCTTCCAAAGGCCTGTGAAACGCAGTTTCTTTGCAGGCCTGATCTGCCTGAAGTAGGACTTCTGCTCTGGGTGTGCTACTTTGCCCTAGAGCTGAAAGGCACAAGGTGCAGGCTTCTTTAAAAGGGGCGAGTTGGGCCAACAGCATCTTGCTTCCAGCTCTTTGGGAAGCTAAGAAACAACTCGCTCTGCACAGTGCTCTTACAGCCTACCTGGAGCATCTCTTCCAAAGGCCTGTGAAACGCAGTTTCTTTGCAGGCCTGATCTGGCTGAAGTAGGACTTCTGCTCTGGGTGTGCTACTTTGCCCTAGAGCTGAAAGGCACAACGTGCAGGCTTCTTTCCAAAGGGCGACTTGGGCCCCAGAGCATCTTGCTTCCAGCTCTTTGGGAAGCTAAGAAACAACTCGCTCTGCACAGTGCTCTTACAGCCTACCGGGAGCATCTCTTCCAGAGGACTGTGAAACGCAGATTCTTTGCAGGCCTGATCTGGCTGAAGTAGGACTTCTGCTCTGGGTGTGCTACTTTGCCCTAGAGCTGAAAGGCACAACGTGCAGGCTTCTTTCCAAAGGGCGAGTTGGGCCCCACAGCATCTTGCTTCCAGCTCTTTGGGAATTAAGAAACAACTCGCTCTGCACAGTGCTCTTACAGCCTACCTGGAACATCTCTTCCAAAGGCCTGTGAAACGCAGTTTCTTTGCAGGCCTGATCTGGCTGAAGTAGGACTTCTGCTCTGGGTGTGCTACTTTGCCCTAGAGCTGAAAGGCACAACGTGCAGGCTTCTTTCCAAAGGGCGAGTTGGGCCCCACAGCATCTTGCTTCCAGCTCTTTGGGAAGCTAAGAAACAACTCGCTCTGCACAGTGCTCTTACAGCCTACCGGGAACATAGCAATACGTAACTGAACGAAGTAAAGGACAATAACACTACGTATTGCTTA
>NW_027227724.1:0-33305 GCF_037783145.1 Equus przewalskii | reverse complement strand
AAATCTCTTCCAAAGGCCTGTGAAACGCCGTTTCTTTGCAGGCCTGATCTGGCTGAAGTAGAACTTCTGCTCTGGGTGTGCTACATTTCCCTAGAGCTGAAAGGCACAACGTGCAGGCTTCTTTCCAAAGGGCGAGTTGGGCCCCACAGCATCTTGCTTCCAGCTCTTTGGGAAGCTAAGAAAAAACTCGCTCTGCACAGTGCTCTTACAGCCTACCGGGAACATCTCTTCCAAAGGCCTGTGAAACGCAGTTTCTTTGCAGGCCTGATCTGGCTGAAGTAGAACTTCTGCTCTGGGTGTGCTACATTGCCCTAGAGCTGAAAGGCACATCGTGCAGGTTTCTTTCCCAAGGGCGAGTTGGGCCCCACAGCATCTTGCTTCCAGCTCTTTGGGAAGCTAGGAAACAACTCGCTCTGCACAGTGCTCTTACAGCCTACCGGGAACATCTCTTCCAAAGGCCTGTGAAACGCAGTTTCTTTGCAGGCCTGATCTGGCTGAAGTAGAACTTCTGCTCTGCGTGTGCTACATTACCCTAGAGCTGAAAGGCACAACGTGCAGGCTTCTTTCCAAAGGGCGACTTGGGCCCCACAGCATCTTGCTTCCAGCTCTTTGGGAAGCTAAGAAACAACTCGCTCTGCACAGTGCTCTTACAGCCTACCGGGAACATCTCTTCCAAAGGCCTGTGAAACGCAGTTTCTTCGCAGGCCTTATCTGCCCGAAGTAGAACTTCTGCTCTGGGTGTGCTACATTTCCCTAGAGCTGAAAGGCACAAAGTGCAGGCTTCTTTCCAAAGGGAGACTTGGCCCCACAGCATCTTGCTTCCAGCTCTTTGGGAAGCTAAGAAACAACTCGCTCTGCACAGTGCTCTTACAGCCTACCGGGAACATCTCTTCCAAAGGCCTGTGAAACGCAGTTTCTTCGCAGGCCTGATCTGCCCGAAGTAGAACTTCTGCTCTGGGTGTGCTACATTTCCCTAGAGCTGAAAGGCACAACGTGCAGGCTTCTTTCCAAAGGGCGAGTTGGGCCCCACAGCATCTTGCTTCCAGCTCTTTGGGAAGCTAAGAAACAACTCGCTCTGCACAGTGCTCTTACAGCCTACCGGGAACATCTCTTACAAAGGCCTGTGAAACGCAGTTTCTTTGCAGGCCTGATCTGGCTGAAGTACAACTTCTGCTCTGGGTGTGCTACATTGCCCTAGAGCTTAAAGGCACAACGTGCAGGCTTCTTTCCAAAGGGCGAGTTGGGCCCCACAGCATCTTGCTTCCAGCTCTTTGGGAAGCTAAGAAACAACTCGCTCTGCACAGTGCTCTTACAGCCTACCGGGAACATCTCTTCCAAAGGCCTGTGAAACGCAGTTTCTTTGCAGGCCTGATCTGGCTGAAGTAGAACTTCTGCTCTGCGTGTGCTACATTACCCTAGAGCTGAAAGGCACAGCGTGCAGGCTTCTTTCCAAAGGGCGAGTTGGGCCCCACAGCATCTTGCTTCCAGCTCTTTGGGAAGCTAAGAAACAACTCGCTCTGCACAGTGCTCTTACAGCCTACCGGGAACATCTCTTCCAAAGGCCTGTGAAACGCAGTTTCTTCGCAGGCCTTATCTGCCCTAAGTAGAACATCTGCTCTGGGTGTGCTACATTTCCCTAGAGCTGAAAGGCACAAAGTGCAGGCTTCTTTCCAAAGGGAGACTTGGCCCCACAGCATCTTGCTTCCAGCTCTTTGGGAAGCTAAGAAACAACTCGCTCTGCACAGTGCTCTTACAGCCTACGGGGAACATCTCTCACAAAGGCCTGTGAAACGCAGTTTCTTTGCAGGCCTGATCTGGCTGAAGTACAACTTCTGCTCTGGGTGTGCTACATTGCCCTAGAGCTTAAAGGCACAACGTGCAGGCTTCTTTCCAAAGGGCGAGTTGGGCCCCACAGCATCTTGCTTCCAGCTCTTTGGGAAGCTAAGAAACAACTCGCTCTGCACAGTGCTCTTACAGCCTACCGGGAACATCTCTTCCAAAGGCCTGTGAAACGCAGTTTCTTTGCAGGCCTGATCTGGCTGAAGTACAACTTCTGCTCTGGGTGTGCTACATTGCCCTAGAGCTTAAAGGCACAACGTGCAGGCTTCTTTCCAAAGGGCGAGTTGGGCCCCACAGCATCTTGCTTCCAGCTCTTTGGGAAGCTAAGAAACAACTCGCTCTGCACAGTGCTCTTACAGCCTACCGGGAACATCTCTTCCAAAGGCCTGTGAAACGCAGTTTCTTCGCAGGCCTTATCTGCCCTAAGTAGAACTTCTGCTCTGGGTGTGCTACATTTCCCTAGATCTGAAAGGCACAAAGTGCAGGCTTCTATCCAAAGGGAGACTTGGCCGCACAGCATCTTGCTTCCAGCTCTTTGGGAAGCTAAGAATCAACTCGCTCTGCACAGTGCTCTTACAGCCTACGGGAAACATCTCTTCCAAAGGCCTGTGAAACGCAGTTTCTTTGCAGGCCTGATCTGGCTGAAGTAGAACTTCTGCTCTGGGTGTGCTACATTGCCCTAGAGCTGAAAGAAACAACGTGCAGGCTTCTTTCCAAAGGGCGAGTTGGGCCCCACATCATCTTGCTTCCAGCTCTTTGGGAAGCTAAGAAAAAACTCGCTCTGCACAGTGCTCTTACAGCCTACCGGGAACATCTCTTCCAAAGGCCTGTGAAACGCAGTTTCTTTGCAGGCCTGATCTGGCTGAAGTAGAACTTCTTCTCTGGGTGTGCTACATTGCCCTAGAGCTGAAAGGCACATCGTGCAGGCTTCTTTCCCAAGGGCGAGTTGGGCCCCACAGCATCTTGCTTCCAGCTATTGGGAAGCTGGGAAACAACTCGCTCTGCACAGTGCTCTTACAGCCTACCGGGAACATCTCTTCCAAAGGCCTGTGAAACGCAGTTTCTTTGCAGGCCTGATCTGGCTGAAGTAGAACTTCTGCTCTGCGTGTGCTACATTACCCTAGAGCTGAAAGGCACAGTGTGCAGGATTCTTTCCAAAGGGCGAGTTGGGCCCCACAGCATCTTGCTTCCAGCTCTTTGGGAAGCTAAGAAACAACTCGCTCTGCACAGTGCTCTTACAGCCTACCGGGAACATCTCTTCCAAAGGCCTGTGAAACGCAGTTTCTTCGCAGGCCTTATCTGCCCAAAGTAGAACTTCTGCTCTGGGTGTGCTACATTTCCCTAGAGCTGAAAGGCACAAAGTGCAGCCTTCTTTCCAAAGGGAGACTTGGCCCCACAGCATCTTGCTTCCAGCTCTTTGGGAAGCTAAGAAACAACTCGCTCTGCACAGTGCTCTTACAGCCTACGGGGAACATCTCTCACAAAGGCCTGTGAAACGCAGTTTCTTTGCAGGCCTGATCTGGCTGAAGTACAACTTCTGCTCTGGGTGTGCTACATTGCCCTAGAGCTTAAAGGCACAACGTGCAGGCTTCTTTCCAAAGGGCGAGTTGGGCCCCACAGCATCTTGCTTCCAGCTCTTTGGGAAGCTAAGAAACAACTCGCTCTGCACAGTGCTCTTACAGCCTGCCGGGAACATCTCTTCAAAAGGCCTGTGAAACGCAGTTTTTTTGCAGGTCTGATCTGGCTGAAGTAGAACTTCTGCTCTGGGTGTGCTACATTGCCCTAGAGCTGAAAGGCACAACGTGCAGGCTTCTTTCCAAAGGGCGAGTTGGGCCCCACAGCATCTTGCTTCCATCACTTTGGGAAGCTAAGAAACAACTCGCTCTGCACAGTGCTCTTACAGCCTACCGGGAACATCTCTTCCAAAGGCCTGTGAAACGCAGTTTCTTCGCAGGCCTTATCTGCCCTAAGTAGAACTTCTGCTCTGGGTGTGCTACATTTCCCTAGATCTGAAAGGCACAAAGTGCAGGCTTCTTTCCAAAGGGAGACTTGGCCGCACAGCATCTTGCTTCCAGCTCTTTGGGAAGCTAAGAATCAACTCGCTCTGCACAGTGCTCTTACAGCCTACGGGAAACATCTCTTCCAAAGGCCTGTGAAACGCCGTTTCTTTGCAGGCCTGATCTGGCTGAAGTAGAACTTCTGCTCTGGGTGTGCTACATTTCCCTAGAGCTGAAAGGCACAACGTGCAGGCTTCTTTCCAAAGGGCGAGTTGGGCCCCTCAGCATCTTGCTTCCAGCTCTTTGGGAAGCTAAGAAAAAACTCGCTCTGCACAGTGCTCTTACAGCCTACCGGGAACATCTCTTCCAAAGGCCTGTGAAACGCAGTTTCTTTGCAGGCCTGATCTGGCTGAAGTAGAACTTCTTCTCTGGGTGTGCTACATTGCCCTAGAGCTGAAAGGCACATCGTGCAGGCTTCTTTCACAAGGGCGAGTTGGGCCCCACAGCATCTTGCTTCCAGCTATTGGGAAGCTGGGAAACAACTCGCTCTGCACAGTGCTCTTACAGCCTACCGGGAACATCTCTTCCAAAGGCCTGTGAAACGCAGTTTCTTTGCAGGCCTGATCTGGCTGAAGTAGAACTTCTGCTCTGCGTGTGCTACATTACCCTAGAGCTGAAAGGCACAGCGTGCAGGCTTCTTTCCAAAGGGCGAGTTGGGCCCCACAGCATCTTGCTTCCAGCTCTTTGGGAAGCTAAGAAACAACTCGCTCTGCACAGTGCTCTTACAGCCTACCGGGAACATCTCTTCCAAAGGCCTGTGAAACGCAGTTTCTTCGCAGGCCTTATCTGCCCTAAGTAGAACTTCTGCTCTGGGTGTGCTACATTTCCCTAGATCTGAAAGGCACAAAGTGCAGGCTTCTATCCAAAGGGAGACTTGGCCGCACAGCATCTTGCTTCCAGCTCTTTGGGAAGCTAAGAATCAACTCGCTCTGCACAGTGCTCTTACAGCCTACGGGAAACATCTCTTCCAAAGGCCTGTGAAACGCCGATTCTTTGCAGGCCTGATCTGGCTGAAGTAGAACTTCTGCTCTGGGTGTGCTACATTGCCCTAGAGCTGAAAGGCACAACGTGCAGGCTTCTTTCCAAAGGGCGAGTTGGGCCCCACATCATCTTGCTTCCAGCTCTTTGGGAAGCTAAGAAAAAACTCGCTCTGCACAGTGCTCTTACAGCCTACCGGGAACATCTCTTCCAAAGGCCTGTGAAACGCAGTTTCTTTGCAGGCCTGATCTGGCTGAAGTAGAACTTCTTCTCTGGGTGTGCTACATTGCCCTAGAGCTGAAAGGCACATCGTGCAGGCTTCTTTCCCAAGGGCGAGTTGGGCCCCACAGCATCTTGCTTCCAGCTATTGGGAAGCTGGGAAACAACTCGCTCTGCACAGTGCTCTTACAGCCTACCGGGAACATCTCTTCCAAAGGCCTGTGAAACGCAGTTTCTTTGCAGGCCTGATCTGGCTGAAGTAGAACTTCTGCTCTGCGTGTGCTACATTACCCTAGAGCTGAAAGGCACAGTGTGCAGGCTTCTTTCCAAAGGGCGAGTTGGGCCCCACAGCATCTTGCTTCCAGCTCTTTGGGAAGCTAAGAAACAACTCGCTCTGCACAGTGCTCTTACAGCCTACCGGGAACATCTCTTCCAAAGGCCTGTGAAACGCAGTTTCTTCGCAGGCCTTATCTGCCCAAAGTAGAACTTCTGCTCTGGGTGTGCTACATTTCCCTAGAGCTGAAAGGCACAAAGTGCAGCCTTCTTTCCAAAGGGAGACTTGGCCCCACAGCATCTTGCTTCCAGCTCTTTGGGAAGCTAAGAAACAACTCGCTCTGCACAGTGCTCTTACAGCCTACGGGGAACATCTCTCACAAAGGCCTGTGAAACGCAGTTTCTTTGCAGGCCTGATCTGGCTGAAGTACAACTTCTGCTCTGGGTGTGCTACATTGCCCTAGAGCTTAAAGGCACAACGTGCAGGCTTCTTTCCAAAGGGCGAGTTGGGCCCCACAGCATCTTGCTTCCAGCTCTTTGGGAAGCTAAGAAACAACTCGCTCTGCACAGTGCTCTTACAGCCTGCCGGGAACATCTCTTCCAAAGGCCTGTGAAACGCAGTTTCTTTGCAGGCCTGATCTGGCTGAAGTAGAACTTCTGCTCTGGGTGTGCTACATTGCCCTAGAGCTGAAAGGCACAACGTGCAGGCTTCTTTACAAAGGGCGAGTTGGGCCCCACAGCATCTTGCTTCCATCACTTTGGGAAGCTAAGAAACAACTCGCTCTGCACAGTGCTCTTACAGCCTACCGGGAACATCTCTTCCAAAGGCCTGTGAAACGCAGTTTCTTCGCAGGCCTTATCTGCCCTAAGTAGAACTTCTGCTCTGGGTGTGCTACATTTCCCTAGATCTGAAAGGCACAAAGTGCAGGCTTCTTTCCAAAGGGAGACTTGGCCGCACAGCATCTTGCTTCCAGCTCTTTGGGAAGCTAAGAATCAACTCGCTCTGCACAGTGCTCTTACAGCCTACGGGAAACATCTCTTCCAAAGGGCTGTGAAACGCCGTTTCTTTGCAGGCCTGATCTGGCTGAAGTAGAACTTCTGCTCTGGGTGTGCTACATTTCCCTAGAGCTGAAAGGCACAACGTGCAGGCTTCTTTCCAAAGGGCGAGTTGGGCCCCACAGCATCTTGCTTCCAGCTCTTTGGGAAGCTAAGAAAAAACTCGCTCTGCACAGTGCTCTTACAGCCTACCGGGAACATCTCTTCCAAAGGCCTGTGAAACGCAGTTTCTTTGCAGGCCTGATCTTGCTGAAGTAGAACTTCTGCTCTGCGTGTGCTACATTACCGTAGAGCTGAAAGGCACAGCGTGCAGGCTTCTTTCCAAAGGGCGAGTTGGGCCCCACAGCATCTTGCTTCCAGCTCTTTGGGAAGCTAAGAAACAACTCGCTCTGCACAGTGCTCTTACAGCCACCGGGAACATCTCTTCCAAAGGCTGTGAAACGCAGTTTCTTCGCAGGCCTTATCTGCCCTAAGTAGAACTTCTGCTCTGGGTGTGCTACATTTCCCTAGAGCTGAAAGGCACAAAGTGCAGGCTTCTTTCCCAAGGGAGACTTGGCCCCACAGCATCTTGCTTCCAGCTCTTTGGGAAGCTAAGAAACAACTCGCTCTGCACAGTGCTCTTACAGCCTACGGGGAACATCTCTCAGAAAGGCCTGTGAAACGCAGTTTCTTTGCAGGCCTGATCTGGCTGAAGTACAACTTCTGCTCTGGGTGTGCTACATTGCCCTAGAGCTTAAAGGCACAACGTGCAGGCTTCTTTCCAAAGGGCGAGTTGGGCCCCACAGCATCTTGCTTCCAGCTCTTTGGGAAGCTAAGAAACAACTCGCTCTGCACAGTGCTCTTACAGCCTACCGGGAACATCTCTTCCAAAGGTCTGTGAAACGCAGTTTCTTTGCAGGCCTGATCTGGCTGAAGTAGAACTTCTGCTCTGGGTGTGCTACATTGCCCTAGAGCTGAAAGGCACAACGTGCAGGCTTCTTTCCAAAGGGCGAGTTGGGCCCCACAGCATCTTGCTTCCAGCTCTTTGGGAAGCTAAGAAACAACTCGCTCTGCACAGTGCTCTTACAGCCTACCGGGAACATCTCTTCCAAAGGCCTGTGAAACGCAGTTTCTTTGCAGGCCTGATCTGGCTGAAGTAGAACTTCTTCTCTGGGTGTGCTACATTGCCCTAGAGCTGAAAGGCACATCGTGCAGGCTTCTTTCCCAAGGGCGAGTAGGGCCCCACAGCATCTTGCTTCCAGCTATTGGGAAGCTGGGAAACAACTCGCTCTGCACAGTGCTCTTACAGCCTACCGGGAACATCTCTTCCAAAGGCCTGTGAAACGCAGTTTCTTTGCAGGCCTGATCTGGCTGAAGTAGAACTTCTGCTCTGGGTGTGCTACATTGCCCTAGAGCTGAAAGGCACAACGTGCAGGCTTCTTTCCAAAGGGCGAGTTGGGCCCCACAGCATCTTGCTTCCAGCTCTTTGGGAAGCTAAGAAAAAACTCGCTCTGCACAGTGCTCTTACAGCCTACCGGGAACATCTCTTCCAAAGGCCTGTGAAACGCAGTTTCTTCGCAGGCCTTATCTGCCCTAAGTAGAACTTCTGCTCTGGGTGTGCTACATTTCCCTAGAGCTGAAAGGCACAAAGTGCAGGCTTCTTTCCCAAGGGCGAGTTGGGCCCCACAGCATCTTGCTTCCAGCTCTTTGGGAAGCTAAGAAACAACTCGCTCTGCACAGTGCTCTTACAGCCTACGGGGAACATCTCTCACAAAGGCCTGTGAAACGCAGTTTCTTTGCAGGCCTGATCTGGCTGAAGTACAACTTCTGCTCTGGGTGTGCTACATTGCCCTAGAGCTTAAAGGCACACCGTGCAGGCTTCTTTCCAAAGGGCGAGTTGGGCCCCACAGCATCTTGCTTCCAGCTCTTTGGGAAGCTAAGAAACAACTCGCTCTGCACAGTGCTCTTACAGCCTACCGGGAACATCTCTTCCAAAGGCCTGTGAAACGCAGTTTCTTTGCAGGCCTGATCTGGCTGAAGTAGAACTTCTGCTCTGGGTGTGCTACATTGCCCTAGAGCTGAAAGGCACAACGTGCAGGCTTCTTTCCAAAGGGCGAGTTGGGCCCCACAGCATCTTGCTTCCAGCTCTTTGGGAAGCTAAGAAACAACTCGCTCTGCACAGTGCTCTTACAGCCTACCGGGAACATCTCTTCCAAAGGCCTGTGAAACGCAGTTTCTTCGCAGGCCTTATCTGCCATAAGTAGAACTTCTGCTCTGGGTGTGCTACATATCCCTAGATCTGAAAGGCACAAAGTGCAGGCTTCTTTCCAAAGGGAGACTTGGCCGCACAGCATCTTGCTTCCAGCTCTTTGGGAAGCTAAGAATCCACTCGCTCTGCACAGTGCTCTTACAGCCTACGGGAAACATCTCTTCCAAAGGCCTGTGAAACGCCGTTTCTTTGCAGGCCTGATCTGGCTGAAGTAGAACTTCTGCTCTGGGTGTGCTACATTGCCCTAGAGCTGAAAGGCACAACGTGCAGGCTTCTTTCCAAAGGGCGAGTTGGGCCCCACAGCATCTTGCTTCCAGCTCTTTGGGAAGCTAAGAAAAAACTCGCTCTGCACAGTGCTCTTACAGCCTACCGGGAACATCTCTTCCAAAGGCCTGTGAAACGCAGTTTCTTTGCAGGCCTGATCTGGCTGAAGTAGAACTTCTCTGGGTGTGCTACATTGCCCTAGAGCTGAAAGGCACATCGTGCAGGCTTCTTTCCCAAGGGCGAGTTGGGCCCCACAGCATCTTGCTTCCAGCTATTGGGAAGCTGGGAAACAACTCGCTCTGCACAGTGCTCTTACAGCCTACCGGGAACATCTCTTCCAAAGGCCTGTGAAACGCAGTTTCTTTGCAGGCCTGATCTGGCTGAAGTAGAACTTCTGCTCTGGGTGTGCTACATTGCCCTAGAGCTGAAAGGAACAAAGTGCAGGCTTCTTTCCAAAGGGCGAGTTGGGCCCCACAGCATCTTGCTTCCAGCTCTTTGGGAAGCTAAGAAACAACTCGCTCTGCACAGTGCTCTTACAGCCTACCGGGAACATCTCTTCCAAAGGCCTGTGAAACGCAGTTTCTTTGCAGGCCTGATCTGGCTGAAGTAGAACTTCTGCTCTGCTTGTGCTACATTACCCTAGAGCTGAAAGGCACAGCGTGCAGGCTTCTTTCCAAAGGGCGAGTTGGGCCCCACAGCATCTTGCTTCCAGCTCTTTGGGAAGCTAAGAAACAACTCGCTCTGCACAGTGCTCTTACAGCCTACCGGGAACATCTCTTCCAAAGGCCTGTGAAACGCAGATTCTTCGCAGGCCTTATCTGCCCTAAGTAGAACTTCTGCTCTGGGTGTGCTTCATTTCCCTAGAGCTGAAAGGCCCAAAGTGCAGGCTTCTTTCCCAAGGGCGAGTTGGGTCCCACAGCATCTTGCTTCCAGCTCTTTGGGAAGCTAAGAAACAGCTCGCTCTGCACAGTGCTCTTACAGCCTACCGGGAGCATCTCTTCCAAAGGCCTGTGAAACGCAGTTTCTTTGCAGGCCTGATCTGGCTGAAGTAGAACTTCTGCTCTGGGTGTGCTACATTGCCCTTGAGCTGAAAGGCTCAACGTGCAGGCATCTGTCCAAAGGGCGAGTTGGGCCCCACAGCATCTTGCTTCCAGCTCTTTGGGAAGCTAAGAAACAACTCGCTCTGCACAGTGCTCTTACAGCCTACCGGGAACATCTCTTCCAAAGGCCTGTGAAACGCAGATTCTTCGCAGGCCTGATATGGCTGAAGTACAACTTCTGCTCTGGGTGTGCTACATTGCCCTAGAGCTGAAAGGCACAACGTGCAGGCTTCTTTCCCAAGGGCGAGTAGGGCCCCACAGCATCTTGCTTCCAGCTCTTTGGGAAGCTAATAAACAACTCGCTCTGCACAGTGGTCTTACAGCCTACCGGGAACATCTCTTCCCAAGGGCTGTCAAACGCACTTTCTTTGCAGGCCTGACCTGGCTGAAGTAGAACTTCTGCTCTGGGTGTGCTACATTGCCCTAGAGATGAAAGGCACAGCGTGCAGGCTTCTTTCCAAAGGGCGAGTTGGGCCCCACAGCATCTTGCTTCCATCTCTTTGGGAAGCTAAGAAACAACTCGCTCTGCACAGTGCTCTTACAGCCTACCGGGAACATCTCTTCCAAAGGCCTGTGAAACGCAGTTTCTTCGCAGGCCTTATCTGCCCTAAGTAGAACTTCTGCTCTGGGTGTGCTACATTTCCCTAGATCTGAAAGGCACAAAGTGCAGGCTTCTTTCCAAAGGGAGACTTGGCCGCACAGCATCTTGCTTCCAGCTCTTTGGGAAGCTAAGAATCAACTCGCTCTGCACAGTGCTCTTACAGCCTACGGGAAACATCTCTTCCAAAGGCCTGTGAAACGCCGTTTCTTTGCAGGCCTGATCTGGCTGAAGTAGAACTTCTGCTCTGGGTGTGCTACATTGCCCTAGAGCTGAAAGGCACAACGTGCAGGCTTCTTTCCAAAGGGCGAGTTGGGCCCCACAGCATCTTGCTTCCAGCTCTTTGGGAAGCTAAGAAAAAACTCGCTCTGCACAGTGCTCTTACAGCTTACCGGGAACATCTCTTCCAAAGGCCTGTGAAACGCAGATTCTTCGCAGGCCTTATCTGCCCTAAGTAGAACTTCTGCTCTGGGTGTGCTACATTTCCCTATAGCTGAAAGGCACAATGTGCAGGCTTCTTTCTCAAGGGCGAGTTGGGTCCCACAGCATCTTGCTTCCAGCTATTGGGAAGCTGGGAAACAACTCGCTCTGCACAGTGCTCTTACAGCCTACCGGGAACATCTCTTCCAAAGGCCTGTGAAACGCAGTTTCTTTGCAGGCCTGATCTGGCTGAAGTAGAACTTCTGCTCTGGGTGTGCTACATTGCCCTAGAGCGAAAGGCACAACGTGCAGGCTTCTTTCCAAAGGGCGAGTTGGGCCCCACAGCATCTTGCTTCCAGCTCTTTGGGAAGCTAAGAAACAACTCGCTCTGCACAGTGCTCTTACAGCCTACCGGGAACATCTCTTCCAAAGGCCTGTGAAACGCAGTTTCTTTGCAGGCCTGATCTGGCTGAAGTAGAACTTCTGCTCTGGGTGTGCTACATTGCCCTAGAGCTGAAAGGCACAACGTGCAGGCTTCTTTCCAAAGGGCGACTTTGGCCCCACAGCATCTTGCTTCCAGCTCTTGGGAAGCTGGGAAACAACTCGCTCTGCACAGTGCTCTTACAGCCTACCGGGAACATCTCTTCCAAAGGCCTGTGAAACGCAGTCCCTTTGCAGGCCTGATCTGGCTGAAGTAGATCTTCTGCTCTGCTTGTGCTACATTACCCTACAGCTGAAAGGCACAGCGTGCAGGCTTCTTTCCAAAGGGCGAGTTGGGCCCCACAGCATCTTGCTTCCAGCTCTTTGGGAAGCTAAGAAACAACTCACTCTGCACAGTGCACTTACACCCTACCGGGAACATCTCTTCCAAAGGCCTGTGAAACGCAGATTCTTCGCAGGCCTGATCTGGCTGAAGTACAACTTCTGCTCTGGGTGTGCTACATTGCCCTAGAACTGAAAGGCACATCGTGCAGGCTTCTTTCCAAAGGGCGAGTTCGACCCCACAGCATCTTGCTTCCAGCTCTTTGGGAAGCTAAGAAACAGCTCGCTCTGCACAGCGCTCTTACAGCCTACCAGGAACATCTCTTCCAAAGGCCTGTGAAACGCAGTTTCTTTGCAGGCCTGATCTGGATGAAGTACAAATTCTGCTCTGGGTGTGCTACATTGCCCTAGAGCTGAAAGGCACAACGTGCAGGCTTCTTTCCAAAGGGCGACTTGGGCCCCACTGCATCTTGCTTCCAGCTCTTTGGGAAGCTAAGAAACAACTCGCTCTGCTCAGTGCTCTTACACCCTACGGGGACCATCTCTCACAAAGGCCTGTGAAACGCAGTGTCTTTGCAAGCCTGATCTGCCCTAAGTAGAACTTCTGCTCTGGGTGTGCTACATTGCCCTAGAGGTGAAAGGCACAATGTGCAGGCTTCTTAACAAAGGGCGAGTTGGGCCCCACAGCATCTTGCTTCCAGCTCTTGGGAAGCTGGGAAACAACTCGCTCTGCACAGTGCTCTTACAGCCTACGGGGAACATCTCTCACAAAGGCCTGTGAAACGCAGTTTCTTTGCAGGCCTGATCTGGCTGAAGTAGAACTTCTGCTCTGGGTGTGCTACATTGCCCTAGAGCTGAAAAGCACAACGTGCAGGCTTCTTTCCAAAGGGCGAGTTGGGCCTCACAGCATCTTGCTTCCAGCTCTTTGGGAAGCTAAGAAACAACTCGCTCTGCACAGTGCTCTTACAGCCTACCGGGAACATCTCTTCCAAAGGCCTGTGAAACGCAGTTTCTTTGCAGGCCTGATCTGGCTGAAGTAGACCTTCTGCTCTGTGTGTGCTACATTGCCTTAGAGATGAAAGGCACAACGTGCGGGCTTCATTCCAAAGGGCGAGTTGGGCCCCACAGCATCTTGCTTCCAGCTCTTTGGGAATCTAAGAAACAACTCGCTCTGCCCAGTGCTCTTACAGCCTACCGGGAACATCTCTTCCAAAGGCCTGTGAAACACAGTTTCTTTGCAGGCCTGATCTGGCTGAAGTAGTACTTCTACTCTGGGTGTGCTACATTGCCCTAGAGCTGAAAGGTACAACGTGCAGGCTTCTTTCCTAAGGGCGAGTTGGGCCCCGCAGCATCTTGCTTCCAGCTCTTTGGCAAGCTAAGAAACAACTCGCACTGCACAGTGCTGTTAAATCCTACCGGGAACACCTCTTCCAAAGGCCTGTGAAATGCAGTTTCTTCGCAGGAAAGATCTGCCCTAAGTAGAACTTCTGCTCTGGGTGTGCTACATTGCCCTAGAGCTGAAAGGCACAATGTGAAGGCTTCTTTCCCAAGGGCGAGTTGGGTCCCACAGCATCTTGCTTCCAGCTCTTGGGAAGCTAAGAAACAACTCGCTCTGCACAGTGCTCTTACAGCCTAACGGGAACATCTCTTCCAAAGGCCTGTGAAACGCAGTTTCTTTGCAGGCCTGATCTGGCTGAAGTAGAACTTCTGCTCTGGGTGTGCTACATTGCCCCAGATCTGAAAGTCACAACGTGCAGGTTTCTTTCCAAGGGCGAGTTGGGCCTCACAGCATCTTGCTTCCAGCTCTTTGGGAAGATAAGAAACAACTCGCTCTGCACAGTGATCTTACAGCCTACTGGGAACATCTCTTCCCAAGGCCTGTGAAATGCAGTTTCTTTGCAGGCCTGATCTGGATGAAGTACAACTTCTGCTCTGGGTGTGCTTCATTACCCTAGAGCTGAAAGGCACAACGTGCAGGCTTCTTTCCTAAGGGCGAGTTGGGCCCCACAGCATCTTGCTTCCAGCTCTTTGGGAATCTAAGAAACAACTCGCTCTGCACAGTGCTCTTACAGCCTACCGGGAACATCTCTTCCAAAGGCCTGTGAAACGCAGTTTCTTTGCAGGCCTGATCTGGCTGAAGTAGAACTTCTGCTCTGGGTGTGCTACATTGCCCTAGAGCTGAAAGGCACATCGTGCAGGCTTCTTTCCCAAGGGCGAGTTTGGCCCCACAGCATCTTGCTTGCAGCTCTTTGGGAAGCTGGGAAAAAACTCGCTCTGCCCAGTGCTCTTATAGCCTACCAGGAAAATCTCTTCCAAAGGCCTGTCAAACGCAGTTTCTTTGCAGGCCTGATCTGGCTGAAGTACAACTTCTGCACTGGGTGTGCTACATTGCCCTAGAGCTGAAAGGCACAACGTGCAGGCTTCTTTCCCAAGGGCGACTTGGGCCCCACAGCATCTTGCTTCCAGCTCTTTGGGAAGCTAAGAAACAGCTCGCTCTGCACAGTGCTATTACAGCCTACCGGGAACTTCTCTTCCAAAGGCCTGTGAAACGCAGTTTCTTTGCAGGCCTGATCTGGCTGAAGTAGAACTTCTGCTCTGGGTGTGCCACATTGCCCTAGAGCTGAAAGGCACAACGTGCAGGCTTCTGTCCAAAGGGCGACTTGGGCCCCACAGCATCTTGCTTCCTAGGTGTTTGGGAAGCTAAGAAACAACTCGCTCTGCACAGTGCTCTTACAGCCTACCGGGAACATCTCTTCCAAAGGCCTGTGAAACGCAGTTTCTTTGCAGGCCTGAGCTGGATGAAGTACAACGTCTGCTCTGGGTGTGCTACATTGCCCTAGAGCTGAAAGGCACAACGTGCAGGCTTCTTTCCAAGGGCGAGTTGGGCCCCAAAGCATCTTGCTTCCAGCTCTTTGGGAAGCTAAGAAACAACTCGCTCTGCCCAGTGCTCTTACAGCCTACCGGGAACATCTCTTCCAAAGGCCTGTGAAACGCAGTTTCTTTGCAGGCCTGATCTGGCTGAAGTAGAACTTCTGCTCTGGGTGTGCTACATTGCTCTAGAGCTGAAAGGCACAACTCACAGGCTTCTTTCCAAAGGGCGACTTGGGCCCCACAGAATCTTGCTTCCAGCTCTTTGGGAAGCTGAGAAACAACTCGCTCTGCACAGTGCTCTTACAGCCTACCGGGAACATCACTTCCAAAGGCCTGTGAAACGCAGTTTCTTTGCAGGCCTGATCTGGCTGAAGTAGAACTTCTGCTCTGGGTGTGCTACATTGCTCTAGAGCTGAAAGGCACAACGCGCAGGCTTCTTTCCAAAGGGCGACTTGGGCCCCACAGAATCTTGCTTCCAGGTCTTTGGGAAGCTGAGAAACAACTCGCTCTGCACAGTGCTCTTACAGCCTACCGGAAACATCTCTTGCAAAGGCCTGTCAAATGCAGTTTCTTTGCAGGCCTGATCTGGCTGAAGTAGAACTTCTGCTCTGGGTGTGCTACATTGCCCTAGAGCTGGAAGGCACAACTTGCAGGCTTCTTTCCAAAGGGCGACTTGGGCCCCACAGAATCTTGCTTCCAGCTCTTTGGGAAGCTAAGAAACAACTCGCTCTGCACAGTGCTCTTACAGCCTACCGGAAACATCTCTTCCAAAGGCCTGTGAAACGCAGTTTCTTTGCAGGCCTGATCTGGCTGAAGTAGAACTTCTGCTCTGGGTGTGCTACATTGCCCTAGAGCTGAAAGGCACAACTTGCAGGCTTCTGTCCAAAGGGCGAGTTGGGGCCCACAGCATCTTGCTTCCAGCTCTTTGGGAAGCTAAGAAAAAACTCGCTCTGTACAGTGCTCTTACAGCCTACCGGGAACATCTCTTCCAAAGGCCTGTGAAACGCAGTTTCTTTGCAGGCCTGATCTGGCTGAAGTAGAACTTCTGCTCTGGGTGTGCTACATTGCCCTTGAGCTGAAATGCACAACGTGCTGGCGTCTGTCCAATGGGCGAGTTGGGCCCCACAGCATCTTGCTTCCAGCTCTTTGGGAAGCTAAGAAACAACTCGCTCTGCACAGTGCTCTTACAGCCTACCGGGAACATCTCTTCCAAAGGCCTGTGAAACGCAGTTTCTTTGCAGGCCTGATCTGGCTGAAGTAGAACTTGTGCTCTGGGTGTGCTACATTGCCCTAGAGCTGAAAGGCACAACGTGCAGGCTTCTTTCCCAAGGGCGAGTTGGGCCCCACAGCATCTTGCTTCCAGCTCTTGGGAAGCTGGGAAACAACTCGCTCTGCACAGTGCTCTTACAGCCTACCGGGAACATCTCTTCCAACGGCCTGTGAAACGCAGTTTCTTTGCAGGCCTGATCTGGCTGAAGTAGAACTTCTGCTCTGGGTGTGCTACATTGCCCTAGATCTGGAAGGCACAACTTGCAGGCTTCTTTCCAAAGGGCGACTTGGGCCCCACAGAATCTTGCTTCCAGCTCTTTGGGAAGCTAAGAAACAACTCGCTCTGCACAGTGCTCTTACAGCCTACCGGAAACATCTCTTCCAAAGGCCTGTGAAACGCAGTTTCTTTGCAGGCCTGATCTGGCTGAAGTAGAACTTCTGCTCTGGGTGTGCTACATTGCCCTAGAGCTGAAAGGCACAACTTGCAGGCTTCTGCCCAAAGGGCGAGTTGGGGCCCACAGCATCTTGCTTCCAGCTCTTTGGGAAGCTAAGAAAAAACTCGCTCTGCACAGTGCTCTTACAGCCTACCGGGAACATCTCTTCCAAAGGCCTGTGAAACGCAGTTTCTTTGCAGGCCTGATCTGGCTGAAGTAGAACTTCTGCTCTGGGTGTGCTACATTGCCCTTGAGCTGAAATGCACAACGTGCTGGCGTCTGTCCAATGGTCGAGTTGGGCCCCACAGCATCTTGCTTCCAGCTCTTTGGGAAGCTAAGAAACAACTCGCTCTGCACAGTGCTCTTACAGCCTACCGGGAACATCTCTTCCAAAGGCCTGTGAAACGCAGTTTCTTTGCAGGCCTGATCTGGCTGAAGTAGAACTTCTGCTCTGGGTGTGCTACATTGCCCTAGAGCTGAAAGGCACAACGTGCAGGCTTCTTTCCCAAGGGCGAGTTGGGCCCCACAGCATCTTGCTTCCAGCTCTTGGGAAGCTGGGAAACAACTCGCTCTGCACAGTGCTCTTACAGCCTACCGGGAACATCTCTTCCAACGGCCTGTGAAACGCAGTTTCTTTGCAGGCCTGATCTGGCTGAAGTAGAACTTCTGCTCTGGGTGTGCTACATTGCCCCAGAGCTGAAAGGCACAACGTGCAGGCTTCTTTCCAAAGGGCGAGTTGGGCCTCACAGCATCTTGCTTCCAGCTCTTTGGGAAGCTAAGAAACAACTCGCTCTGCACAGTGCTCTTACAGCCTACTGGGAACATCTCTTCCCAAGGCCTGTGAAACGCAGTTTATTTGCAGGCCTGATCTGGATGAAGTACAACTTCTGCTCTGGGTGTGCTTCATTACCCTAGAGCTGAAAGGCACAACGTGCAGGCTTCTTTCCTAAGGGCGAGTTGGGCCCCAAAGCATCTTGCTTCCAGCTCTTTGGGAATCTAAGAAACAACTCGCTCTGCACAGTGCTCTTACAGCCTACCGGGAACATCTCTTCCAAAGGCCTGTGAAACGCAGTGTATTTGCAGGCCTGTTCTGGCTGAAGTAGAACTTCTGCTTTGAGTGTGCTACATTGCCCTAGAGCTGAAAGGCACAACGTGCAGGCTTCTGTCAAAAGGGCGAGTTGGGCCCCACAGCATCTTGCTTCCAGGTCTTTGGGAAGCTAAGAAACAACTGACTCTGCACAGTGCTCTTACAGCCTACCGGGAACATCTTTTCCAAAGGCCTGTGAAACGCAGTTTCTTTGCAGGCCTGATCTGGCTGAAGTAGAACTTCTGCTCTGGGTGTGCTACCTTGCCCTAGAGCTGGAAGGCACAACGTGCAGGCTTCTTTCCAAAGGGCGAGTTGGGCCCCACAGCGTCTTGCTTCCAGCTCTTTGGGAAGCTAAGAAACAACTCGCTCTGCACAGTGCTCTTACAGCCTACCGGGAACATCTCTTCCAAAGGCCTGTGAAATGCAGTTTCTTTCCAGGCCTGATCTGGCTGAAGTAGAACTTCTGCTCTGGGTGTGCTACATTACCCTAGAGCTGAAAGGCACAGCGTGCAGGCTTCTTTCCAAAGGGCGAGTTGGGCCCCACAGCATCTTGCTTACAGCTCTTTGGGAAGCTAAGAAACAACTCGCTCTGCACAGTGATCTTACAGCCTACCGGGAACATCTCTTCCCAAGGCCTGTGAAATGCAGTTTCTTTGCAGGCCTGATCTGGATGAAGTACAACTTCTGCTCTGGGTGTGCTTCATTACCCTAGAGCTGAAAGGCACAACGTGCAGGCTTCTTTCCTAAGGGCGAGTTGGGCCCCACAGCATCTTGCTTCCAGCTCTTTGGGAATCTAAGAAACAACTCGCTCTGCACAGTGCTCTTACAGCCTACCGGGAACATCTCTTCCAAAGGCCTGTGAAACGCAGTTTCTTTGCAGGCCTGATCTGGCTGAAGTAGAACTTCTGCTCTGGGTGTGCTACATTGCCCTAGAGCTGAAAGGCACATCGTGCAGGCTTCTTTCCCAAGGGCGAGTTTGGCCCCACAGCATCTTGCTTGCAGCTCTTTGGGAAGCTGGGAAAAAACTCGCTCTGCCCAGTGCTCTTATAGCCTACCAGGAAAATCTCTTCCAAAGGCCTGTCAAACGCAGTTTCTTTGCAGGCCTGATCTGGCTGAAGTACAACTTCTGCACTGGGTGTGCTACATTGCCCTAGAGCTGAAAGGCACAACGTGCAGGCTTCTTTCCCAAGGGCGACTTGGGCCCCACAGCATCTTGCTTCCAGCTCTTTGGGAAGCTAAGAAACAGCTCGCTCTGCACAGTGCTATTACAGCCTACCGGGAACTTCTCTTCCAAAGGCCTGTGAAACGCAGTTTCTTTGCAGGCCTGATCTGGCTGAAGTAGAACTTCTGCTCTGGGTGTGCCACATTGCCCTAGAGCTGAAAGGCACAACGTGCAGGCTTCTGTCCAAAGGGCGACTTGGGCCCCACAGCATCTTGCTTCCTAGGTGTTTGGGAAGCTAAGAAACAACTCGCTCTGCACAGTGCTCTTACAGCCTACCGGGAACATCTCTTCCAAAGGCCTGTGAAACGCAGTTTCTTTGCAGGCCTGAGCTGGATGAAGTACAACGTCTGCTCTGGGTGTGCTACATTGCCCTAGAGCTGAAAGGCACAACGTGCAGGCTTCTTTCCAAGGGCGAGTTGGGCCCCAAAGCATCTTGCTTCCAGCTCTTTGGGAAGCTAAGAAACAACTCGCTCTGCCCAGTGCTCTTACAGCCTACCGGGAACATCTCTTCCAAAGGCCTGTGAAACGCAGTTTCTTTGCAGGCCTGATCTGGCTGAAGTAGAACTTCTGCTCTGGGTGTGCTACATTGCTCTAGAGCTGAAAGGCACAACTCACAGGCTTCTTTCCAAAGGGCGACTTGGGCCCCACAGAATCTTGCTTCCAGCTCTTTGGGAAGCTGAGAAACAACTCGCTCTGCACAGTGCTCTTACAGCCTACCGGGAACATCACTTCCAAAGGCCTGTGAAACGCAGTTTCTTTGCAGGCCTGATCTGGCTGAAGTAGAACTTCTGCTCTGGGTGTGCTACATTGCTCTAGAGCTGAAAGGCACAACGCGCAGGCTTCTTTCCAAAGGGCGACTTGGGCCCCACAGAATCTTGCTTCCAGGTCTTTGGGAAGCTGAGAAACAACTCGCTCTGCACAGTGCTCTTACAGCCTACCGGAAACATCTCTTGCAAAGGCCTGTCAAATGCAGTTTCTTTGCAGGCCTGATCTGGCTGAAGTAGAACTTCTGCTCTGGGTGTGCTACATTGCCCTAGAGCTGGAAGGCACAACTTGCAGGCTTCTTTCCAAAGGGCGACTTGGGCCCCACAGAATCTTGCTTCCAGCTCTTTGGGAAGCTAAGAAACAACTCGCTCTGCACAGTGCTCTTACAGCCTACCGGAAACATCTCTTCCAAAGGCCTGTGAAACGCAGTTTCTTTGCAGGCCTGATCTGGCTGAAGTAGAACTTCTGCTCTGGGTGTGCTACATTGCCCTAGAGCTGAAAGGCACAACTTGCAGGCTTCTGTCCAAAGGGCGAGTTGGGGCCCACAGCATCTTGCTTCCAGCTCTTTGGGAAGCTAAGAAAAAACTCGCTCTGTACAGTGCTCTTACAGCCTACCGGGAACATCTCTTCCAAAGGCCTGTGAAACGCAGTTTCTTTGCAGGCCTGATCTGGCTGAAGTAGAACTTCTGCTCTGGGTGTGCTACATTGCCCTTGAGCTGAAATGCACAACGTGCTGGCGTCTGTCCAATGGGCGAGTTGGGCCCCACAGCATCTTGCTTCCAGCTCTTTGGGAAGCTAAGAAACAACTCGCTCTGCACAGTGCTCTTACAGCCTACCGGGAACATCTCTTCCAAAGGCCTGTGAAACGCAGTTTCTTTGCAGGCCTGATCTGGCTGAAGTAGAACTTGTGCTCTGGGTGTGCTACATTGCCCTAGAGCTGAAAGGCACAACGTGCAGGCTTCTTTCCCAAGGGCGAGTTGGGCCCCACAGCATCTTGCTTCCAGCTCTTGGGAAGCTGGGAAACAACTCGCTCTGCACAGTGCTCTTACAGCCTACCGGGAACATCTCTTCCAACGGCCTGTGAAACGCAGTTTCTTTGCAGGCCTGATCTGGCTGAAGTAGAACTTCTGCTCTGGGTGTGCTACATTGCCCTAGATCTGGAAGGCACAACTTGCAGGCTTCTTTCCAAAGGGCGACTTGGGCCCCACAGAATCTTGCTTCCAGCTCTTTGGGAAGCTAAGAAACAACTCGCTCTGCACAGTGCTCTTACAGCCTACCGGAAACATCTCTTCCAAAGGCCTGTGAAACGCAGTTTCTTTGCAGGCCTGATCTGGCTGAAGTAGAACTTCTGCTCTGGGTGTGCTACATTGCCCTAGAGCTGAAAGGCACAACTTGCAGGCTTCTGCCCAAAGGGCGAGTTGGGGCCCACAGCATCTTGCTTCCAGCTCTTTGGGAAGCTAAGAAAAAACTCGCTCTGCACAGTGCTCTTACAGCCTACCGGGAACATCTCTTCCAAAGGCCTGTGAAACGCAGTTTCTTTGCAGGCCTGATCTGGCTGAAGTAGAACTTCTGCTCTGGGTGTGCTACATTGCCCTTGAGCTGAAATGCACAACGTGCTGGCGTCTGTCCAATGGTCGAGTTGGGCCCCACAGCATCTTGCTTCCAGCTCTTTGGGAAGCTAAGAAACAACTCGCTCTGCACAGTGCTCTTACAGCCTACCGGGAACATCTCTTCCAAAGGCCTGTGAAACGCAGTTTCTTTGCAGGCCTGATCTGGCTGAAGTAGAACTTCTGCTCTGGGTGTGCTACATTGCCCTAGAGCTGAAAGGCACAACGTGCAGGCTTCTTTCCCAAGGGCGAGTTGGGCCCCACAGCATCTTGCTTCCAGCTCTTGGGAAGCTGGGAAACAACTCGCTCTGCACAGTGCTCTTACAGCCTACCGGGAACATCTCTTCCAACGGCCTGTGAAACGCAGTTTCTTTGCAGGCCTGATCTGGCTGAAGTAGAACTTCTGCTCTGGGTGTGCTACATTGCCCCAGAGCTGAAAGGCACAACGTGCAGGCTTCTTTCCAAAGGGCGAGTTGGGCCTCACAGCATCTTGCTTCCAGCTCTTTGGGAAGCTAAGAAACAACTCGCTCTGCACAGTGCTCTTACAGCCTACTGGGAACATCTCTTCCCAAGGCCTGTGAAACGCAGTTTCTTTGCAGGCCTGATCTGGATGAAGTACAACTTCTGCTCTGGGTGTGCTTCATTACCCTAGAGCTGAAAGGCACAACGTGCAGGCTTCTTTCCTAAGGGCGAGTTGGGCCCCAAAGCATCTTGCTTCCAGCTCTTTGGGAATCTAAGAAACAACTCGCTCTGCACAGTGCTCTTACAGCCTACCGGGAACATCTCTTCCAAAGGCCTGTGAAACGCAGTGTATTTGCAGGCCTGTTCTGGCTGAAGTAGAACTTCTGCTTTGAGTGTGCTACATTGCCCTAGAGCTGAAAGGCACAACGTGCAGGCTTCTGTCAAAAGGGCGAGTTGGGCCCCACAGCATCTTGCTTCCAGGTCTTTGGGAAGCTAAGAAACAACTGACTCTGCACAGTGCTCTTACAGCCTACCGGGAACATCTTTTCCAAAGGCCTGTGAAACGCAGTTTCTTTGCAGGCCTGATCTGGCTGAAGTAGAACTTCTGCTCTGGGTGTGCTACCTTGCCCTAGAGCTGGAAGGCACAACGTGCAGGCTTCTTTCCAAAGGGCGAGTTGGGCCCCACAGCGTCTTGCTTCCAGCTCTTTGGGAAGCTAAGAAACAACTCGCTCTGCACAGTGCTCTTACAGCCTACCGGGAACATCTCTTCCAAAGGCCTGTGAAATGCAGTTTCTTTCCAGGCCTGATCTGGCTGAAGTAGAACTTCTGCTCTGGGTGTGCTACATTACCCTAGAGCTGAAAGGCACAGCGTGCAGGCTTCTTTCCAAAGGGCGAGTTGGGCCCCACAGCATCTTGCTTACAGCTCTTTGGGAAGCTAAGAAACAACTCGCTCTGCACAGTGCTCTTACAGCCTACCGGGAACATCTCTTCCAAAGGCCTGTGAAACGCAGTTTCTTTGCAGGCCTGATCTGGCTGAAGTAGAACTTCTGCTCTGGGTGTGCTACATTGCCCTTGAGCTGAAAGGCACAACGTGCAGGCTTCTGTCCAAAGAGCGAGTTGGGCCCCACAGCATCTTGCTTCCAGCTCTTTGGGAAGCTAAGAAACAACTCGCTCTGCACAGTGCTCTTACAGCCTACCGGGAACATCTCTTCCAAAGGCCTGTGAAACGCAGTTTCTTTGCAGGCCTGATCTGGCTGAAGTAGAACTTCTGCTCTGGGTGTGCTACATTGCCCTAGAGCTGAAAGGCACATCGTGGAGGCTTCTTTCCAAAGGGCGAGATGGGCCCCACAGCATCTTGCTTCCAGCTCTTTGGGAAGCTAAGAAACAACTCGCTCTGCACAGTGCTCTTACAGCCTACCGGGAACATCTCTTCCAAAGGCCTGTGAAACGCAGTTTCTTTGCAGGCCTGATCTGGATGAAGTACAACTTCTGCTCTGGGTGTGCTACATTGCCCTAGAGCTGAAAGGCACAACGTGCAGGCTTCATTCCAAAGGGCGAGTTGGGCCCCACAGCATCTTGCTTCCAGCTCTTTGGGAAGCTAAGAAACAACTCGCTCTGCACAGTGGTCTTACAGCCTACCGGGAACATCTCTTCAAAAGGCCTGTGAAACGCAGTTTCTTTGCAGGCCTGATCTGGCTGAAGTAGAACTTCTGCTCTGGGTGTGCTACATTGCCCTAGAGCTGAAAGGCACAATGTGCAGGCTTCTTTCCAAAGGGCGAGTTGGGCCCACAGCATCTTGCTTCCAGCTCTTTGGAAAGCTAAGAAACAACTCGCTCTGCACAGTGCTCTTACAGCCTACCGGGAACATGTCTTCCAAAGGCCTGTGAAACGCAGTTTCTTTGCAGGCCTGATCTGGCTGAAGTACAACTTCTGCTCTGGTTGTGCTACTTTTCCCTAGAGCTGAAAGGCGCATCGTGCAGGCTTCTTTCCAAAGGGCGAAATGGGCCCCACAGCATCTTGCTTCCAGCTCTTTGGGAAGCTAAGAGACAACTCGCTCTGAACAGTGCTCTTACAGCGTACCGGGAACATCTCTTCCAAAGGCCTGTGAAACGCAGTTTCTTTGCAGGCCTGATCTGGATGAAGTACAACTTCTGCTCTGGGTGTGTTACATTGCCCTAGAGCTGAAAGGCACAACGTGCAGGCTTCTTTCCAAAGGGCGAGTTGGGCCCACAGCATCTTGCTTCCAGCTCTTTGGGAAGCTAAGAAACAACTCGCTCTGCACAGTGCTCTTACAGCCTACCGGGAACATCACTTCCAAAGGCCTGTGAAACGCAGTTTCTTTGCAGGCCTGATCTGGCTGAAGTGAAACTTCTGCTCTGGGTGTGCTACATTGAACCAGAGCTGAAAGGCACAACGTGCAGTCTTCATTCCAAAGGGCGAGTTGGGCCTCACAGCATCTTGCTTCCAGCTCTTTGGGAAGCTAAGAAACAACTCGCTCTGCACAGTGCTCTTACAGCCTACCGGGAACATCTCTTCCAAAGGCCTGTGAAACGCACTTTCTTTGCAGGCCTGATCTGGCTGAAGTAGAACTTCTGCTCTGGGTGTGCTACATTGCCCTAGAGCTGAAAGGCACAATGTGCAGGCTTCTTTCCAAAGGGCGAGTTGGGGCCGACAGCATCTTGCTTCCAGCTCTTTGGGAAGCTAAGAAACAACTCGCTCTGCACAGTGCTCTTACAGCCTACCGGGAACATCGCTTCCAAAGGCCTAGGAAACCCAGTTTCTTTGCAGGCCTCATCTGGCTGATGTACAACTTCTGCTCTGGTTGTGCTACTTTTCCCTAGAGCTGAAAGGCACATCGCGCAGGCTTCTTTCCAAAGGGCGAGATGGGCCCCACAGCATCTTGCTTCCAGCTCTTTGGGAAGCTAAGAAACAGCTCGCTCTGCACAGTGCTCTTACAGCCTACCGGGAACATCTCTTCCAAAGGCCTGTGAAACGCAGTTTCTTTGCAGGCCTGACCTGGATGAAGTAGAACTTCTGCTCTGGGTGTGCTACATTGCCCTAGAGCTGAAAGGCACAACGTACAGGCTTCTGTCCAAAGGGCGAGTTGGGCCCCACAGCATCTTGCTTCCAGCTCTTTGGGAAGCTAAGAAACACCTCGCTCTGCACAGTGCTCTTACAGCCTACCGGGAACATCTCTTCCAAAGGCCTGTGAAACGCAGTTACTTTGCAGGCCTGATGTGGATGAAGTACAACGTCTGCTCTGGGTGTGCTACATTGCCCTAGAGCTGAAAGGCACAACGTGCAGGCTTCTTTCCAAAGGGCGAGTTGGGCCCCACAGCATCTTGCTTCCCGCTCTTTGGGAAGCTAAGAAACAACTCGCTCTGCCCAAGGCTATTACAGCCTACCGGGAACATCTCTTCCAAAGGCCAGTGAAACGCAGTTTCTTTGCAGGCCTGATCTGGCTGAAGTAGAACTTCTGTCTGGGTGTGCTACATTGCCCTAGAGCTGAAAGGCACAACGTGCAGGCTTCTTTGCAAAGGGCGAGTTGGGCCCCACAGCATCTTGCTTCCAGCTCTTTGGGAAGCTAAGAAACAACTCGCTCTGCACAGTGCTCTTACAGCCTACCGGAAACATCTCTTCCAAAGGCCTGTGAAACGCCGTTTCTTTGCAGGCCTGTTCTGGCTGAAGTAGAACTTCTGCTCTGGGTGTGCTACATTGCCCTAGAGCTGAAAGGCACATCGTACAGGATTCTTCCCAAAGGGCGAGTTGGGCTCCACAGCATTTTGCTTCCAGCTCTTTGGGAAGCTAAGAAGCAACTCGCTCTGCACAGTGCTCTTACAGCGTACCGGGAACATCTCTTCCAAAGGCCTGTGAAACGCAGTTTCTTTGCAGGCCTGATCTGGATGAAGTACATCTTCTGCTCTGGGTGTGCTACATTGCCCTAGAGCTGACAGGCACAACGTGCAGGATTCTTTCCAAAGGGCGAGTTGGGCCCCACAGCATCTTGCTTACAGCTCTTTGGGAAGCTAAGAAACAACTCGCTCTATACAGTGCTCTTACAGCCTACCGGGAACATCTCTTCCAAAGGCCTGTGAAACGCAGTTTCTTTGCAGGCCTTATCTGGCTGAAGTAGAACTTCTGCTCTGGGTCTGCTACATTGCCCTAGAGCTGAAAGGCACAACGTGCAGGCTTCATTCCAAAGGGCGAGTTGGGCCCCACAGCATCTTGCTTCCAGCTCTTTGGGAAGCTAAGAAACAACTCGCTCTGCACAGTGGTCTTACAGCCTACCGGGAACATCTCTTCCAAAGGCCTGTGAAACGCAGTTTCTTTGCAGGCCTGATCTGGCTGAAGTAGAACTTCTGCTCTGGGTGTGCTACATTGCCCTAGAGCTGAAAGGCACAATGTGCAGGCTTCTTTCCAAAGGTCGAGTTGGGCCCACAGCATCTTGCTTCCAGCTCTTTGGGAAGCTAAGAAACAACTCGCTCTGCACAGTGCTCTTACAGCCTACCGGGAACATCTCTTCCAAAGGCCTGTGAAACGCAGTTTCTTTGCAGGCCTGATCTGGCTGAAGTAGGACTTCTGCTTTGAGTGTGCTACATTGCCCTAGTGCTGAAAGGCAGAACGTGCAGGCTTCTGTCAAAAGGGCGAGTTGGGCCCCACAGCATCTTGCTTCCAGGTCTTTGGGAAGCTAAGAAACAACTGACTCTGCACAGTGCTCTTACAGCCTACCGGGAACATCTTTTCCAAAGGCCTGTGAAACGCAGTTTCTTTGCAGGCCTGATCTGGCTGAAGTAGAACTTCTGCTCTGGGTGTGCTACCTTGCCCTAGAGCTGGAAGGCACAACGTGCAGGCTTCTTTCCAAAGGGCGAGTTGGGCCCCACAGCGTCTTGCTTCCAGCTCTTTGGGAAGCTAAGAAACAACTCGCTCTGCACAGTGCTCTTACAGCCTACCGGGAACATCTCTTCCAAAGGCCTGTGAAATGCAGTTTCTTTCCAGGCCTGATCTGGCTGAAGTAGAACTTCTGCTCTGGGTGTGCTACATTACCCTAGAGCTGAAAGGCACAACGTGCAGGCTTCTTTCCAAAGGGCGAGTTGGGCCCCACAGCATCTTGCTTACAGCTCTTTGGGAAGCTAAGAAACAACTCGCTCTGCACAGTGCTCTTACAGCCTACCGGGAACATCTCTTCCAAAGGCCTGTGAAACGCAGTTTCTTTGCAGGCCTGATCTGGCTGAAGTAGAACTTCTGCTCTGGGTGTGCTACATTGCCCTTGAGCTGAAAGGCACAACGTGCAGGCTTCTGTCCAAAGAGCGAGTTGGGCCCCACAGCATCTTGCTTCCAGCTCTTTGGGAAGCTAAGAAACAACTCGCTCTGCACAGTGCTCTTACAGCCTACCGGGAACATCTCTTCCAAAGGCCTGTGAAACGCAGTTTCTTTGCAGGCCTGATCTGGCTGAAGTAGAACTTCTGCTCTGGGTGTGCTACATTGCCCTAGAGCTGAAAGGCACAACGTGCAGGCTTCTTTCCAAAGGGCGAGATGGGCCCCACAGCATCTTGCTTCCAGCTCTTTGGGAAGCTAAGAAACAACTCGCTCTGCACAGTGCTCTTACAGCCTACCGGGAACATCTCTTCCAAAGGCCTGTGAAACGCAGTTTCTTTGCAGGCCTGATCTGGCTGAAGTAGAACTTCTGCTCTGGGTGTGCTACATTGCCCTTGAGCTGAAAGGCACAACGTGCAGGCTTCTGTCCAAAGAGCGAGTTGGGCCCCACAGCATCTTGCTTCCAGCTCTTTGGGAAGCTAAGAAACAACTCGCTCTGCACAGTGCTCTTACAGCCTACCGGGAACATCTCTTCCAAAGGCCTGTGAAACGCAGTTTCTTTGCAGGCCTGATCTGGCTGAAGTAGAACTTCTGCTCTGGGTGTGCTACATTGCCCTAGAGCTGAAAGGCACAACGTGCAGGCTTCTTTCCAAAGGGCGAGATGGGCCCCACAGCATCTTGCTTCCAGCTCTTTGGGAAGCTAAGAAACAACTCGCTCTGCACAGTGCTCTTACAGCCTACCGGGAACATCTCTTCCAAAGGCCTGTGAAACGCAGTTTCTTTGCAGGCCTGATCTGGCTGAAGTACGACTTCTGCTCTGGGTGTGCTACATTGCCCTAGAGCTGAAAGGCACAACGTGCAGGCTTCATTCCAAAGGGCGAGTTGGGCCCCACAGCATCTTGCTTCCAGCTCTTTGGGAAGCTAAGAAACAACTCGCTCTGCACAGTGGTCTTACAGCCTACCGGGAACATCTCTTCAAAAGGCCTGTGAAACGCAGTTTCTTTGCAGGCCTGATCTGGCTGAAGTAGAACTTCTGCTCTGGGTGTGCTACATTGCCCTAGAGCTGAAAGGCACAATGTGCAGGCTTCTTTCCAAAGGGCGAGTTGGGCCCCACAGCATCTTGCTTCCAGCTCTTTGGAAAGCTAAGAAACAACTCGCTCTGCACAGTGCTCTTACAGCCTACCGGGAACATGTCTTCCAAAGGCCTGTGAAACGCAGTTTCTTTGCAGGCCTGATCTGGCTGAAGTACGACTTCTGCTCTGGTTGTGCTACTTTTCCCTAGAGCTGAAAGGCGCAACGTGCAGGCTTCTTTCCAAAGGGCGAAATGGGCCCCACAGCATCTTGCTTCCAGCTCTTTGGGAAGCTAAGAGACAACTCGCTCTGCACAGTGCTCTTACAGCCTACCGGGAACATCTCTTCCAAAGGCCTGTGAAACGCAGTTTCTTTGCAGGCCTGATCTGGCTGAAGTAGGACTTCTGCTCTGGGTGTGCTACTTTGCCCTAGAGCTGAAAGGCACAACGTGCAGGCTTCTTTCCAAAGGGCGAGTTGGGCCCCACAGCATCTTGCTTCCAGCTCTTTGGGAAGCTAAGAAACAACTCGCTCTGCACAGTGCTCTTACAGCCTACCGGGAACATCACTTCCAAAGGCCTGTGAAACGCAGTTTCTTTGCAGGCCTGATCTGGCTGAAGTGAGACTTCTGCTCTGGGTGTGCTACTTTGCCCTAGAGCTGAAAGGCACAACGTGCAGGCTTCTTTCCAAAGGGCGAGTTGGGCCCCACAGCATCTTGCTTCCAGCTCTTTGGGAAGCTAAGAAACAACTCGCTCTGCACAGTGCTCTTACAGCCTACCGGGAACATCTCTTCCAAAGGCCTGTGAAACGCAGTTTCTTTGCAGGCCTGATCTGGCTGAAGTAGGACTTCTGCTCTGGGTGTGCTACATTGCCCTAGAGCTGAAAGGCACAACGTGCAGGCTTCTTTCCAAAGGGCGAGTTGGGCCCCACAGCATCTTGCTTCCAGCTCTTTGGGAAGCTAAGAAACAACTCGCTCTGCACAGTGCTCTTACAGCCTACCGGGAACATCGCTTCCAAAGGCCTGTGAAACGCAGTTTCTTTGCAGGCCTGATCTGGCTGAAGTAGGACTTCTGCTCTGGGTGTGCTACATTGCCCTAGAGCTGAAAGGCACAACGTGCAGGCTTCTTTCCAAAGGGCGAGTTGGGCCCCACAGCATCTTGCTTCCAGCTCTTTGGGAAGCTAAGAAACAACTCGCTCTGCACAGTGCTCTTACAGCCTACCGGGAACATCTCTTCCAAAGGCCTGTGAAACGCAGTTTCTTTGCAGGCCTGATCTGGCTGAAGTAGGACTTCTGCTCTGGGTGTGCTACTTTGCCCTAGAGCTGAAAGGCACAACGTGCAGGCTTCTTTCCAAAGGGCGAGTTGGGCCC
The DNA here is from genome assembly GCF_037783145.1 of Equus przewalskii. Lineage (NCBI taxonomy): Eukaryota > Metazoa > Chordata > Mammalia > Perissodactyla > Equidae > Equus > Equus przewalskii. The sequence continues at coordinate 4,024 of NW_027227724.1, read as the reverse complement.
CACAGCATCTTGCTTCCAGCTCTTTGGGAAGCTAAGAAACAACTCGCTCTGCACAGTGCTCTTACAGCCTACCGGGAACATCTCTTCCAAAGGCCTGTGAAACGCAGTTTCTTTGCAGGCCTGATCTGGCTGAAGTAGGACTTCTGCTCTGGGTGTGCTACTTTGCCCTAGAGCTGAAAGGCACAACGTGCAGGCTTCTTTCCAAAGGGCGAGTTGGGCCCCACAGCATCTTGCTTCCAGCTCTTTGGGAAGCTAAGAAACAACTCGCTCTGCACAGTGCTCTTACAGCCTACCGGGAACATCTCTTCCAAAGGCCTGTGAAACGCAGTTTCTTTGCAGGCCTGATCTGGCTGAAGTAGGACTTCTGCTCTGGGTGTGCTACTTTGCCCTAGAGCTGAAAGGCACAACGTGCAGGCTTCTTTCCAAAGGGCGAGTTGGGCCCCACAGCATCTTGCTTCCAGCTCTTTGGGAAGCTAAGAAACAACTCGCTCTGCACAGTGCTCTTACAGCCTACCGGGAACATCTCTTCCAAAGGCCTGTGAAACGCAGTTTCTTTGCAGGCCTGATCTGGCTGAAGTAGGACTTCTGCTCTGGGTGTGCTACTTTGCCCTAGAGCTGAAAGGCACAACGTGCAGGCTTCTTTCCAAAGGGCGAGTTGGGCCCCACAGCATCTTGCTTCCAGCTCTTTGGGAAGCTAAGAAACAACTCGCTCTGCACAGTGCTCTTACAGCCTACCGGGAACATCTCTTCCAAAGGCCTGTGAAACGCAGTTTCTTTGCAGGCCTGATCTGGCTGAAGTAGGACTTCTGCTCTGGGTGTGCTACTTTGCCCTAGAGCTGAAAGGCACAACGTGCAGGCTTCTTTCCAAAGGGCGAGTTGGGCCCCACAGCATCTTGCTTCCAGCTCTTTGGGAAGCTAAGAAACAACTCGCTCTGCACAGTGCTCTTACAGCCTACCGGGAACATCTCTTCCAAAGGCCTGTGAAACGCAGTTTCTTTGCAGGCCTGATCTGGCTGAAGTAGGACTTCTGCTCTGGGTGTGCTACTTTGCCCTAGAGCTGAAAGGCACAACGTGCAGGCTTCTTTCCAAAGGGCGAGTTGGGCCCCACAGCATCTTGCTTCCAGCTCTTTGGGAAGCTAAGAAACAACTCGCTCTGCACAGTGCTCTTACAGCCTACCGGGAACATCTCTTCCAAAGGCCTGTGAAACGCAGTTTCTTTGCAGGCCTGATCTGGCTGAAGTAGGACTTCTGCTCTGGGTGTGCTACTTTGCCCTAGAGCTGAAAGGCACAACGTGCAGGCTTCTTTCCAAAGGGCGAGTTGGGCCCCACAGCATCTTGCTTCCAGCTCTTTGGGAAGCTAAGAAACAACTCGCTCTGCACAGTGCTCTTACAGCCTACCGGGAACATCTCTTCCAAAGGCCTGTGAAACGCAGTTTCTTTGCAGGCCTGATCTGGCTGAAGTAGGACTTCTGCTCTGGGTGTGCTACTTTGCCCTAGAGCTGAAAGGCACAACGTGCAGGCTTCTTTCCAAAGGGCGAGTTGGGCCCCACAGCATCTTGCTTCCAGCTCTTTGGGAAGCTAAGAAACAACTCGCTCTGCACAGTGCTCTTACAGCCTACCGGGAACATCTCTTCCAAAGGCCTGTGAAACGCAGTTTCTTTGCAGGCCTGATCTGGCTGAAGTAGGACTTCTGCTCTGGGTGTGCTACTTTGCCCTAGAGCTGAAAGGCACAACGTGCAGGCTTCTTTCCAAAGGGCGAGTTGGGCCCCACAGCATCTTGCTTCCAGCTCTTTGGGAAGCTAAGAAACAACTCGCTCTGCACAGTGCTCTTACAGCCTACCGGGAACATCTCTTCCAAAGGCCTGTGAAACGCAGTTTCTTTGCAGGCCTGATCTGGCTGAAGTAGGACTTCTGCTCTGGGTGTGCTACTTTGCCCTAGAGCTGAAAGGCACAACGTGCAGGCTTCTTTCCAAAGGGCGAGTTGGGCCCCACAGCATCTTGCTTCCAGCTCTTTGGGAAGCTAAGAAACAACTCGCTCTGCACAGTGCTCTTACAGCCTACCGGGAACATCTCTTCCAAAGGCCTGTGAAACGCAGTTTCTTTGCAGGCCTGATCTGGCTGAAGTAGGACTTCTGCTCTGGGTGTGCTACTTTGCCCTAGAGCTGAAAGGCACAACGTGCAGGCTTCTTTCCAAAGGGCGAGTTGGGCCCCACAGCATCTTGCTTCCAGCTCTTTGGGAAGCTAAGAAACAACTCGCTCTGCACAGTGCTCTTACAGCCTACCGGGAACATCTCTTCCAAAGGCCTGTGAAACGCAGTTTCTTTGCAGGCCTGATCTGGCTGAAGTAGGACTTCTGCTCTGGGTGTGCTACTTTGCCCTAGAGCTGAAAGGCACAACGTGCAGGCTTCTTTCCAAAGGGCGAGTTGGGCCCCACAGCATCTTGCTTCCAGCTCTTTGGGAAGCTAAGAAACAACTCGCTCTGCACAGTGCTCTTACAGCCTACCGGGAACATCTCTTCCAAAGGCCTGTGAAACGCAGTTTCTTTGCAGGCCTGATCTGGCTGAAGTAGGACTTCTGCTCTGGGTGTGCTACTTTGCCCTAGAGCTGAAAGGCACAACGTGCAGGCTTCTTTCCAAAGGGCGAGTTGGGCCCCACAGCATCTTGCTTCCAGCTCTTTGGGAAGCTAAGAAACAACTCGCTCTGCACAGTGCTCTTACAGCCTACCGGGAACATCTCTTCCAAAGGCCTGTGAAACGCAGTTTCTTTGCAGGCCTGATCTGGCTGAAGTAGGACTTCTGCTCTGGGTGTGCTACTTTGCCCTAGAGCTGAAAGGCACAACGTGCAGGCTTCTTTCCAAAGGGCGAGTTGGGCCCCACAGCATCTTGCTTCCAGCTCTTTGGGAAGCTAAGAAACAACTCGCTCTGCACAGTGCTCTTACAGCCTACCGGGAACATCTCTTCCAAAGGCCTGTGAAACGCAGTTTCTTTGCAGGCCTGATCTGGCTGAAGTAGGACTTCTGCTCTGGGTGTGCTACTTTGCCCTAGAGCTGAAAGGCACAACGTGCAGGCTTCTTTCCAAAGGGCGAGTTGGGCCCCACAGCATCTTGCTTCCAGCTCTTTGGGAAGCTAAGAAACAACTCGCTCTGCACAGTGCTCTTACAGCCTAGTGGGAACATCTCTTCCAAAGGCCTGTGAAACGCAGTTTCTTTGCAGGCCTGATCTGGCTGAAGTAGGACTTCTGCTCTGGGTGTGCTACTTTGCCCTAGAGCTGAAAGGCACAACGTGCAGGCTTCTTTCCAAAGGGCGAGTTGGGCCCCACAGCATCTTGCTTCCAGCTCTTTGGGAAGCTAAGAAACAACTCGCTCTGCACAGTGCTCTTACAGCCTACCGGGAACATCTCTTCCAAAGGCCTGTGAAACGCAGTTTCTTTGCAGGCCTGATCTGGCTGAAGTAGGACTTCTGCTCTGGGTGTGCTACTTTGCCCTAGAGCTGAAAGGCACAACGTGCAGGCTTCTTTCCAAAGGGCGAGTTGGGCCCCACAGCATCTTGCTTCCAGCTCTTTGGGAAGCTAAGAAACAACTCGCTCTGCACAGTGCTCTTACAGCCTACCGGGAACATCTCTTCCAAAGGCCTGTGAAACGCAGTTTCTTTGCAGGCCTGATCTGGCTGAAGTAGGACTTCTGCTCTGGGTGTGCTACTTTGCCCTAGAGCTGAAAGGCACAACGTGCAGGCTTCTTTCCAAAGGGCGAGTTGGGCCCCACAGCATCTTGCTTCCAGCTCTTTGGGAAGCTAAGAAACAACTCGCTCTGCACAGTGCTCTTACAGCCTACCGGGAACATCTCTTCCAAAGGCCTGTGAAACGCAGTTTCTTTGCAGGCCTGATCTGGCTGAAGTAGGACTTCTGCTCTGGGTGTGCTACTTTGCCCTAGAGCTGAAAGGCACAACGTGCAGGCTTCTTTCCAAAGGGCGAGTTGGGCCCCACAGCATCTTGCTTCCAGCTCTTTGGGAAGCTAAGAAACAACTCG
>NW_027227723.1:0-10644 GCF_037783145.1 Equus przewalskii | reverse complement strand
ACCAGAACCACGTGCCGGAGACGCCGGAAGCACCTGCCGAGCATGCCGGAGCCACCTGCTCGACTCGCCAGAAACACCTGCCGGACACGCCAAAATCACCTGCCGGGTACGCCAGAACCACCTGGCGGACACTCCGAAACCACCTGTCGCGCATGCCGGAACCACCTCTCAGACGTGCCGGAAGCACGTGCCGGACACGCCGGAATCACCTACCGGACAGACCGGAACCACCTGCCGAGCACGCCGGAGCCACCTGTTCGACTCGCTGGAACCACCTGCCGGACAGGCCAATATCAACTGCTGGCTATGCCAGAACCACCTGGGGGACGGTCCGGAATCACCTGCCAGCCATGGCGGAACCACCTCTCAGACGTACCAGAACCACCTGCCGGAGAAGCTGGAAACACGTCCTGGACAGTCTGGAACCACCTGCCGGCCAAGCCTGAACCACCTGCCAAGCACAACGGAACAACCTGCCAGGCACGCCAAAATCACCTGCGTGTTATGCCAGAACCACTTGGAGGACTCTCTGGGATGACCTGCCGGGCATGCCGGAACCACCTCTCAGACGTGCCAGAACCATGTGGCGGACAGTCCGGAATCACCTGTTGGGCATGCGCAACCACCTCTGAGACGTACCAGAACCACATGCCGTGCAGGCTGGAACCACCTACCGGACAGACCCGAATGACCCTTCGGGCATGCCGGAACCACCTGTCAGATGTGCCAGAAACACGTGCCGGAGACGCCGGAAGCACCTGCCAAGCACGTTGGAACCACCTGCTCAACTCGCCTGAACCACCTGCCGGACATCCCAAAATCACCTGCCGACTATGCCAGAACCACTTGGCGAACACTCCGGAATCACTTGCCGGGCATGCAGGAACCACCTCTCAGACATGCCAGAACCCCATGCCAATGACCCCGGAAGCACCAGCCGAGCACGCCGGAACCACCTGCTCGACTCGCCAGAACCACCTGCAGATCACGCAAAAATCACCTGCCGGCTACGCCACAACCAGTTGGTGAACACTTTGGAATCACCTGCCAGGCTTGCTGGAACCACCTGCCAGTCATGCCAAAATCACCTGCCAACTACGCCAGAACCGCTTGGCGGACACTGCGGAAACACCTGTCGGGCCGGCTGGAACCACATCTCAGACGTGCCAGAAACGTGTTCATGAGATGCTGGAACCACACCCCGAACAGACGGAGAACACCTGCCAGACCCGTCTGAACAACGTGCCGAGCACGCCGGAGCCACCTGCTCGACTCGCCGGAACCACCTACCTGACATGCCCAAATCACCAGCCGGGTATGCCAGAACCACTTGGCGGACACTCCGGAATCATCTGCCGGACATGCCGGAACCAGCTCTCAGACACACCAGAACCACGTGCCGGAGACGCCGGAAGCACCTGCCGAGCATGCCGGAGCCACCTGCTCGACTCGCCAGAAACACCTGCCGGACACGCCAAAATCACCTGCCGGCTACGCCAGAACCACCTGGCGGACACTCCGAAACCACCTGTCGCGCATGCCGGAACCACCTCTCAGACGTGCCGGAAGCACGTGCCGGACACGCCGGAATCACCTACCGGACAGACCGGAACCACCTGCCGAGCACGCCGGAGCCACCTGTTCGACTCGCTGGAACCAACTGCCGGACAGGCCAATATGAACTGCTGGCTATGCCAGAACCACCTGGGGGACGGTCCGGAATCACCTGCCAGCCATGGCGGAACCACCTCTCAGACGTACCAGAACCACCTGCCGGAGAAGCTGGAAACACGTCCTGGACAGTCTGGAACCACCTGCCGGCCAAGCCTGAACCACCTGCCAAGCACAACGCAACAACCTGCCAGACACGCCAAAATCACCTGCGTGTTATGCCAGAACCACTTGGAGGACTCTCTGGGATGACCTGCCGGGCATGTTGGAACCACCTCTCAGACGTGCCAGAAGCACGTGGCGGACAGTCCAGAATCACCTGTTGGGCATACGCAACCACGTCTGACACGTACCAGAACCACGTGCCGTGCACGCCGGAACCACCTACCGGACAGACCGGAATCAAATTTTGGGCATGCCGGAACCACCAGTCAGATGTGCCAGAAACACGTGCCGGAGACGCCGGAAGCACCTTCCGAGCACGTCGCAACCACCTGCTCAACTCGCCTGAACCACCTGCCGGACATGCCAAAATCACCTGCCGACTATGCCAGAACCAGTTGGGGAACTCTTCGGAATCACCTGCCGGGCTTGCTGGAACCACCTGCTGGTCATGCCAAAATCACCTGCCAACTACGCCAGTACCACTTGGCGGACACTGTGGAAACACCTGTCGGGCCGGCCGGAACCACATCTCAGACGTGCCAGAACCATGTGCATGAGATGCTGGAACCACACCCCGAACAGACGGAAAACACCTGCCAGACCCGTCTGAACAACCTGCCGAGCACGCCGGAGCAACCTGCTCGACTCGCCAGAACCACCTACCTGACATGCCCAAATCACCAGCCGGGTATGCCAGAACCACTTGGCGGACACTCCGGAATCATCTGCCGGACATACCGGAACCATGCTCTCAGACACACCAGAACCACGTGCCGGAGACGCCGGAAGCACCTGCCGAGCATGCCGGAGCCACCTGCTCGACTCGCCAGAAACACCTGCCGGACACGCCAAAATCACCTGCCGGCTACGCCAGAACCACCTGGCGGACACTCCGAAATCACCTGTCGCGCATGCCGGAACCACCTCTCAGACGTGCCGGAAGCACGTGCCGGACACGCCGGAATCACCTACCGGACAGACCGGAACCACCTGCCGAGCACGCCGGAGCCACCTGTTCGACTCGCTGGAACCACCTGCCGGACAGGCCAATATCAACTGCTGGCTATGCCAGAACCACCTGGGGGACGGTCCGGAATCACCTGCCAGCCATGGCGGAACCACCTCTCAGACGTACCAGAACCACCTGCCGGAGAAGCTGGAAACACGTCCTGGACAGTCTGGAACCACCTGCCGGCCAAGCCTGAACCACCTGCCAAGCACAACGGAACAACCTGCCAGGCACGCCAAAATCACCTGCGTGTTATGCCAGAACCACTTGGAGGACTCTCTGGGATGACCTGCCGGGCATGCCGGAACCACCTCTCAGACGTGCCAGAACCATGTGGCGGACAGTCCGGAATCACCTGTTGGGCATGCGCAACCACCTCTGAGACGTACCAGAACCACATGCCGTGCAGGCTGGAACCACCTACCGGACAGACCCGAATGACCCTTCGGGCATGCCGGAACCACCTGTCAGATGTGCCAGAAACACGTGCCGGAGACGCCGGAAGCACCTGCCAAGCACGTTGGAACCACCTGCTCAACTCGCCTGAACCACCTGCCGGACATCCCAAAATCACCTGCCGACTATGCCAGAACCACTTGGCGAACACTCCGGAATCACTTGCCGGGCATGCAGGAACCACCTCTCAGACATGCCAGAACCCCATGCCAATGACCCCGGAAGCACCAGCCGAGCACGCCGGAACCACCTGCTCGACTCGCCAGAACCACCTGCAGATCACGCAAAAATCACCTGCCGGCTACGCCACAACCAGTTGGTGAACACTTTGGAATCACCTGCCAGGCTTGCTGGAACCACCTGCCAGTCATGCCAAAATCACCTGCCAACTACGCCAGAACCGCTTGGCGGACACTGCGGAAACACCTGTCGGGCCGGCTGGAACCACATCTCAGACGTGCCAGAAACGTGTTCATGAGATGCTGGAACCACACCCCGAACAGACGGAGAACACCTGCCAGACCCGTCTGAACAACGTGCCGAGCACGCCGGAGCCACCTGCTCGACTCGCCGGAACCACCTACCTGACATGCCCAAATCACCAGCCGGGTATGCCAGAACCACTTGGCGGACACTCCGGAATCATCTGCCGGACATGCCGGAACCAGCTCTCAGACACACCAGAACCACGTGCCGGAGACGCCGGAAGCACCTGCCGAGCATGCCGGAGCCACCTGCTCGACTCGCCAGAAACACCTGCCGGACACGCCAAAATCACCTGCCGGCTACGCCAGAACCACCTGGCGGACACTCCGAAACCACCTGTCGCGCATGCCGGAACCACCTCTCAGACGTGCCGGAAGCACGTGCCGGACACGCCGGAATCACCTACCGGACAGACCGGAACCACCTGCCGAGCACGCCGGAGCCACCTGTTCGACTCGCTGGAACCAACTGCCGGACAGGCCAATATGAACTGCTGGCTATGCCAGAACCACCTGGGGGACGGTCCGGAATCACCTGCCAGCCATGGCGGAACCACCTCTCAGACGTACCAGAACCACCTGCCGGAGACCAGCCTGAACCACCTGCCAAGCACAACGCAACAACCTGCCAGACACGCCAAATCCCACTCATGACCCCATGTTGGAACCACCTCTCAGACGTGCCAGAAGCACGTGGCGGACAGTCCAGAATCACCTGTTGGGCATACGCAACCACGTCTGACACGTACCAGAACCACGTGCCGTGCACGCCGGAACCACCTACCGGACAGACCGGAATCAAATTTTGGGCATGCCGGAACCACCAGTCAGATGTGCCAGAAACACGTGCCGGAGACGCCGGAAGCACCTTCCGAGCACGTCGCAACCACCTGCTCAACTCGCCTGAACCACCTGCCGGACATGCCAAAATCACCTGCCGACTATGCCAGAACCAGTTGGGGAACTCTTCGGAATCACCTGCCGGGCTTGCTGGAACCACCTGCTGGTCATGCCAAAATCACCTGCCAACTACGCCAGTACCACTTGGCGGACACTGTGGAAACACCTGTCGGGCCGGCCGGAACCACATCTCAGACGTGCCAGAACCATGTGCATGAGATGCTGGAACCACACCCCGAACAGACGGAAAACACCTGCCAGACCCGTCTGAACAACCTGCCGAGCACGCCGGAGCAACCTGCTCGACTCGCCAGAACCACCTACCTGACATGCCCAAATCACCAGCCGGGTATGCCAGAACCACTTGGCGGACACTCCGGAATCATCTGCCGGACATACCGGAACCATGCTCTCAGACACACCAGAACCACGTGCCGGAGACGCCGGAAGCACCTGCCGAGCATGCCGGAGCCACCTGCTCGACTCGCCAGAAACACCTGCCGGACACGCCAAAATCACCTGCCGGCTACGCCAGAACCACCTGGCGGACACTCCGAAATCACCTGTCGCGCATGCCGGAACCACCTCTCAGACGTGCCGGAAGCACGTGCCGGACACGCCGGAATCACCTACCGGACAGACCGGAACCACCTGCCGAGCACGCCGGAGCCACCTGTTCGACTCGCTGGAACCACCTGCCGGACAGGCCAATATCAACTGCTGGCTATGCCAGAACCACCTGGGGGACGGTCCGGAATCCCCTGCCAGCCATGGTGGAACCACCTCTCAGACGTACCAGAACCAACTGCCGGAGAAGCTGGAAACACGTCCTGGACAGTCTGGAACCACCTGCCGGCCAAGCCTGAACCACGTGCCAGGCACAACGGAACAACCTGCCAGACACGCCAAAATCACCTGCGTGTTATGCCAGAACCACTTGGAGGACTCTCTGGGATGACCTGCCGGGCATGCCGGAACCACCTCTCAGACGTGCCAGAACCATGTGGCGGACAGTCCGGAATCACCTGTTGGGCATGCGCAACCACCTCTGAGACGTACCAGAACCACATGCCGTGCAGGCTGGAACCACCTACCGGACAGACCGGAATCACCTTTCGTGCATGCCGGAACCACCTGTCAGATGTGCCAGAAACACGTGCCGGAGACGCCGGAAGCACCTGCCAAGCACGTTGGAACCGCCTGCTCAACTCGCCTGCACCACCTGCCGGACATGCCAAAATCACCTGCCGACTATGCCAGAACCACTTGGCGAACACACCGGAATCAGTTGCCGGGCATGCAGGAACCACCTCTCAGATATGCCAGAACACCGTGCCAATGACCCCGGAAGCACCAGCCGAGCACGCCGGAACCACCTGCTCGATTCGCCAGAACCACCTGCCGATCACGCAAAAATCACCTGCCGGCTACGCCACAACCAGTTGGTGAACACTTTGGAATCACCTGTCGGGCTTGCTGGAACCACCTGCCAGTCATGCCAAAATCACCTGCCAACAACGCCAGAACCGCTTGGCGGACACTGCGGAAACACCTGTCGGGCCGGCTGGAACCACATCTCAGACGTGCCAGAAACGTGTTCATGAGATGCTGGAACCACACCCCGAACAGACGGATACCACCTGCCAGAACCGCCTGAACCACCTGCTGAGCACGCCGGAACCACCTGCTCGACTCACCGGTACCACCTCCCTGACACGCCAAAATCACCTGCTGGGTATGACAGAACCACTTGGCGGACACTCCGGAATCATCCGCCGGACATGCCGGAACCAGCTCTCAGACACACCAGAACCAAGTGCCGGAGACGCCGGAAGCACCAGCCGAGCATGCCGGAGCCACCTGCTCGACTCGCCAGAAACACCTGCCGGACACGCCAAAATCACCTGCCAGATATGCCAGAACCACCTGGCGGACACTACGGAATCAGCTGCCGCGCATGCCGGAACCACCTCTCAGAAGTGCCGGAAGCACGTGCCAGACACGCCGGAAACACCTACCAGACAGACCGGAACCACCTGCCAAGAACGCCGGAGCCACCTGTTCGACTCGCTGGAACCACCTGCCGGACAGGCCAATATCAACTGCTGGCTATGCCAGAACCACCTGGGGGACAGTCCGGGATCACCTGCCAGCCATGGCGGAACCACCTCTCAGACGTACCAGAACCACCTGCCGGAGAAGCTGGAAACACGTCCTGGACAGACTGGAACCACGTGACGGCCATGCCTGAACCACCTGCCGAGCACTGCGGAACCACCTGCCGGACACGCCAAAATCACCTGCGGGCTACGCCAGAACCACTTGGGCGACTCTCCGAAATGACTTGCCGGGCATGTTGGAACCACCTCTCAGACGTGCCAGAAGCACGTGGCGGAAAGTCCGGGATCACCTGTTGGGCATACGCAGCCACCTCTGAGACGTACCAGAACCACGTGCCGTGCACGCCGGAACCACCTACCGGACAGACCGGAATCAACTTTTGGGCATGCCGGAACCTCCAGTCAGATGTGCCAGAAACACGTGCCGGAGACGCCGAAAGCACCTGCCGAGCACGTCGCAACCACCTGCTCAATCGCCTGAACCACCTGCCGGACACGCCAAAATCACCTGCCCGCTACACCAGCACCACTTCGGGGACAAGCCGGAATCACGTGAGGGGCATGCCGGCACAGCCTCTCAGACTGAACCTCGTGCCGGACACCACAGAACCACCTGCCGCACAGACCGGAACCACCTGCCGGACACGCCGGAACCACCGGCTCGACCCGCCGGACCGACCGTGGAAGTGCAAAATCACCTGCCGGCTATGCCGGAAACACTTGGCGGACACTCCGGAATCACCTGGTGGGCATGCCGGAACCAACTCTCAGATATGCCAGAACCACGTGCCAATGACCCCGGAAGCACCTGCCGAGGACGCCGGAACCACCTGCTCGACTCGCCAGAACCACCTGCCGGACACGCAAAAATCACGTGCCGGCTACGCCACAACCAGTTGGGGAACACTTCGGAATCACCTGCCGGGCTTGCTGGAACCACCTGCCGGTCATACCAAAATCACCTGACAACTACGCCAGTACCACTTGGCGGACACTGTGGAAACACCTGTCGGGCCGGCCGGAACCACACCTCAGACGTGCCAGAACCATGTGCATGAGATGCTGGAACCACACCCCGAACAGACGGAAAACACCTGCCAGACCCGTCTGAACAACGTGCCGAGCACGCCGGAGCCACCTGCTCGACACGCCGGAACCACCTACCTGACATGCCCAAATCACCAGCCGGGTATGCCAGAACCACTTGTCGGACACTCCGGAATCATCTGCCGGACATGCCGGAACCAGCTCTCAGACACACCAGAACCACGTGCCGGAGACGCCGGAAGCACCTGCCGAGCATGCCGGAGCCACCTGCTCGACTCGCCAGAAACACCTGCCGGACACGCCAATATCACCTGCCGGCTACGCCAGAACCACCTGGCTGACACTCCGAAACCACCTGTCGCGCATGCCGGAACCACCTCTCAGACGTGCCGGACACGGTGCCGGACACGCCGGAATCACCTACCGGACAGACCGGAACCACCTGCCGAGCACGCCGGAGCCACCTGTTCGACTCGCTGGAACCACCTGCCGGACAGGCCAATATCAACTGCTGGCTATGCCAGAACCACCTGGGGGACGGTCCGGAATCGCCTGCCAGCCATGGCGGAACCACCTCTCAGACGTACCAGAACCACCTGCCGGAGAAGCTGGAAACACGTCCTGGACAGTCTGGAACCACCTGCCGGCCAAGCCTGAACCACCTGCCAAGCACAACGGAACAACCTGCCAGACACGCCAAAATCACCTGCGTGTTATGCCAGAACCACTTGGAGGACTCTCTGGGATGAACCTGCCGGGCATGCCGGAACCACCTCTCAGACGTGCCAGAACCATGTGGCGGACTGTCCGGAATCACCTGTTGGGCATGCGCAACCACCTCTGAGACGTACCAGAACCACATGCCGTGCAGGCTGGAACCACCTACCGGACAGACTGGAATCACCTTTCGGGCATGCCGGAACCACCTGTCAGATGTGCCAGAAACACGTGCCGCAGACGCCGGAAGCACCTGCCAAGCACGTTGGAACCACCTGCTCAACTCGCCTGAACCACCTGCCGGACATGCCAAAATCACCTGCCGACTATGCCAGAACCACTTGGCGAACACTCCGGAATCACTTGCCGGGCATGCAGGAACCACCTCTCAGACGTGCCAGAACCCCGTGCCAATGACCCCGGAAGCACCAGCCGAGCACGCCGGAACCACCAGCTCGACTCGCCATCACCACCTGCCGATCACGCAAAAATCACCTGCTGGCTACGCCACAACCAGTTGGTGAACACTTTGGAATCACCTGCCAGGCTTGCTGGAACCACCTGCCAGTCATGCCAAAATCACCTGCCAACTACGCCAGAACCGCTTGGCGGACACTGCGGAAACACCTGTCGGGCCGGCTGGAACCACATCTCAGACGTGCCAGAAACGTGTTCATGAGATGCTGGAACCACACCCCGAACAGACGGATACCACCTGCCAGAACCGCCTGAACCACCTGCTGAGCACGCCGGAACCACCTGCTCGACTCACCGGTACCACCTCCCTGACACGCCAAAATCACCTGCTGGGTATGCCAGAACCACTTGGCGGACACTCCAGACCATCTGCCGGACATGCCGGAACCAGCTCCTCGGACACACCAGAACCAAGTGCCGGAGACGCCGGAAGCACCTGCCGAGCATGCAGGAGCCACCTGCTCGACTCGCCAGACAACACCTGCCGGACACGCCAAAATCACCTGCCGGGTATGCCAGAACCACCTGGCGGACACTGCACGGACTCACCTGACGCGCATGCCGGAACCACCTCTCAGACGTGCCGGAAGCACGTGCCAAACACGCGGAAACACCTACCGGACAGACCGGAACCACCCGCCAAGAACGCCGGAGCCACCTGTTGAGCCGCCTGAACCACCTGCCGGACAGGCCAATATCAACTGCTGGCTATGCCATGGGGGACCTGGGGGACAGCTTGCATGACCTGCCAGCCATGGCGGAACCACCTCTCAGACGTACCAGAACCACCTGCCGGAGAAGCTGGAAACACGTCCTGGACAGACTGGAACCACGTGACGGCCATGCCTGAACCACCTGCCGAGCACGGCGGAACCACCTGCCGGACACGCCAAAATCACCTGCGGGCTACGCCAGAACCACTTGGCCGACTCTCCGAAATGACCTGCCGGGCATGTTGGAACCACCTCTCAGACGTGCCAGAAGCACGTGGCGGACAGTCCGGGATCACCTGTTGGGCATACGCAACCACCTCTGAGACGGGACCAGAACCACGTGCCGTGCACGCCGGAACCACCTACCGGACAGACCGGAATCAACTTTTGGGCATGCCGGAACCACCAGTCAGATGTGCCAGAAAAACGTGCCGGAGACGCCGGAAGCACCTGCCGAGCACGTCGCAACCACCTGCTCAACTCGCCTGAACCACCTGCCGGACACGCCAAAATCACCTGCCCGCTACACCAGCACCACTTCGGGGACAAGCCGGAATCACGTGAGGGGCATGCCGGCACAGCCTCTCAGACTGAACCTCGTGCCGGACACCACAGAACCACCTGCCGGACAGACCGGAACCACCTGCCGGACACGCCGGAACCACCGGCTCGACCTGCCGGAACGACCGCTGGACATGCAAAATCACCTGCCGGCTACGCCGGAAACACTTGGCGAACACTCCGGAATCACCTGCCGGGCATGCCGGAACCACCTCTCAGATATGCCAGAACCACGTGCCAATGACCCCGGAAGCACCTGCCGAGCACGCCGGAACCACCTGCTCGACTCGCCAGAACCACCTGCCGGACACGCAAAAATCACC
>NW_027227722.1:0-19646 GCF_037783145.1 Equus przewalskii | reverse complement strand
TGCCGGGTACGGCACAACCAGTTGGGGAACACTTCGGAATCACCTGCCGGGCTTGCTGGAACCACCTGCCGGTCATGCCAAAATCACCTGCCAACTACGCCAGTACCACTTGGCGGACACTGTGGAAACACCTGTCGGGCCGGCCGGAACCACATCTCAGACGTGCCAGAACCATGTGCATGAGATGCTGGAACCACACCCCGAAAAGACGGAAAACACCTGCCAGACCCGTCTGAACAACCTGCCAAGCACGCCGGAGCCACCTGCTCGACTCGCCGGAACCACCTACCTGACATGCCCAAATCACCAGCCGGGTATGCCAGAACCACTTGGCGGACACTCCGGAATCATCTTCCGGACATGCCGGAACCAGCTCTCAGACACACCAGAACCACGTGCCGGAGACGCCGGAAGCACCTGCCGAGCATGCCGGAGCCACCTGCTCGACTCGCCAGAAACACCTGCCGGACACGCCAAAATCACCTGCCGGGTACGCCAGAACCACCTGGCGGACACTCCGAAACCACCTGTCGCGCATGCCGGAACCACCTCTCAGACGTGCCGGAAGCACGTGCCGGACACGCCGGAAACACCTACCGGACAGACCGGAACCACCTGCCGAGCACGCCGGAGCCACCTGTTCGACTCGCTGGAACCACCTGCCGGACAGGCCAATATCAACTGCTGGCTATGCCAGAACCACCTGGGGGACGGTCCGGAATCACCTGCCCGCCATGGCGGAACCACCTCTCAGACGTACCAGAACCACCTGCCGGAGAAGCTAGAAACACGTCCTGGACAGTCTGGAACCACCTGCCGGCCAGCCTGAACCACCTGCCAAGCACAACGGAACAACCTGCCAGACACGCCAAAATCACCTGCGTGTTATGCCAGAACCACTTGGAGGACTCTCTGGGATGACCTGCCGGGCATGCCGGAACCACCTCTCAGACGTGCCAGAACCATGTGGCGGACAGTCCGGAATCACCTGTTGGGCATGCGCAACCACCTCTGAGACGTACCAGAACCACATGCCGTGCAGGCTGGAACCACCTACCGGACAGACCGGAATCACCTTTCGGGCATGCCGGAACCACCTGTCAGATGTGCCAGAAACACGTGCCGGAAACGCCAGAAGCACCTGCCAAGCACGTTGGAACCACCTGCTCAACTCGCCTGAACCACCAGCCGGACATGCGAAAATCACCTGCCGACTATGCCAGAACCACTTGGCGAACACTCCGGAATCACTTGCCGGGCATGCAGGAACCACCTCTCAGACATGCCAGAACCCCGTGCCAATGACCACGGAAGCACCAGCCGAGCACGCCGGAACCACCTGCTCGACTCGCCAGAACCACCTGCCGATCACGCAAAAATCACCTGCCGGCTACGCCAAAACCATTTGGTGAACACTTTGGAATCACCTGCCAGGCTTGCTGGAACCACCTGCCAGTCATGCCAAAATCACCTGCCAACTACGCCTGAACCGCTTGGCGGACACTGCGGAAACACCTGTCGGGCCGGCTGGAACCACATCTCAGACGTGCCAGAAACGTGTTCATGAGATGCTGGAACCACACCCCGAACAGACGGATACAAACTGCCAGAACCGCCTGAACCACCTGCTGAGCACGCCGGAACCACCTGCTCGACTCACCGGTACCACCTCCCTGACACGCCAAAATCACCTGCTGGGTATGCCAGAACCACTTGGCGGACACTCCGGAATCATCTGCCGGACATGCCGGAACCAGCTCTCAGACACACCAGAACCAAGTGCCGGCGACGCCGGAAACACCTGCCGAGCATGCCAGAGCCACCTGCTCGACTCGCCAGAAACACCTGCCAGACACGCCAAAATCACCTGCCAGGTATACCAGAACCACCTGTCGGACACTACGGAATCACCTGCCGCGCATGCTGGAACCACCAGTCAGATGTGCCAGAAACACGTGCCGGAGACACCGGAAGCACCTGCTGAGCACGTCGCAACCACCTTCTCAACTCGCCTGAACCACCTGCCGGACACGCCAAAATCACCTGCCCGCTACACCAGCACCACTTCAGGGACAAGCCGGAATCACGTGAGGGGCATTCCGGCACAGCCTCTCAGACTGAACCTCGTGCCGGACACCACAGAACCACCTGTCGGACAGACCGGAACCACCTGCCGGACACGCCGGAACCACCGGCTCGACCTGCCGGAACGACCGCTGGACATGCAAAATCACCTGCCGGCTACGCCGGAAACACTTTGCGAACATTCCGGAATCACCTGCCCGGCATGCCGGAACCGCCTCTCAGATATGCCAGAACCACGTGCCAATGACCCCGGAAGCACCTGCCGAGCACGCCGGAACCACCTGCTCGACTCGCCAGAACCACCTGCCGGACACGCAAAAATCACCTGCCGGCTACGCCACAACCAGTTGGGGAACACTTCGGAATCACCTGCCAGGCTTGCTGGAACCACCTGCCAGTCATGCCAAAATCACCTGCCAACTACACCAGAACCGCTTGGCGGACACTGCGGAAACACCTGTCGGGCCAGCCGGAAACACATCTCAGACGTGCCAGAACCATGTGCATGAGATCCTGGAACCACACCCCGAACAGACGGAAAACACCTGCCAGACCCGTCTGAACAACCTGCCGAGCACGCTAGAGCCACCTGCTCGACTCGCCGGAACCACCTACCTGACATGCCCAAATCACCAGCCGGGTATGCCAGAACCACTTGGCGGACACTCCGGAATCATCTGCCGGACATGCTGGAACCAGCTCTCAGACACACCAGAACCAGGTGCCGGAGACGCCGGAAGCACCTGCCGAGCACGCCGGAGCCAACTGCTCGACTCGCCAGAAACACCTGCCGGACACGCCAAAATCACCTTCCGGGTATGCCAGAACCACCTCGCGGACACTACGGAATCACCTGCCGCGCATGCCGGAAGCACCTCTCAGACGTGCCTGAAGCACGTGCCAGACACGCCGGAAACACCTACCGGACAGACCGGAACCACCTGCCAAGAACGCCGGAGACACCTGTTCGACTCGCTGGAACCACCTGCCGGACAGGCCAGTATCAACTGCTGGCTATGCCAGAACCACCTGGGGGACAGTCCGGGATCACCTGCCAGCCATGGCGGAACCACCTCTCAGACGTACCAGAACCACCTGCCGGAGAAGCTGGAAACACGTCCTGGACAGACTGGAACCACGTGACGGCCATGCCTGAACCACCTGCCGAGCACGGCGGAACCACCTGCCGGACACGCCAAAATCACCTGCGGGCTACGCCAGAACCACTTGGACGACTCTCCGAAATGACCTGCCGGGCATGTTGGAACCACCTCTCAGACGTGCCAGAAGCACGTGGCGGACAGTCCGGAATCACATGTTGGGCATACGCAACCACCTCTGACACGTACCAGAACCACGTGCCGTGCACGCCGGAACCACCTAGCGGACAGACCGCAATCAACAATTGGGCATGCCGGAACCACCAGTCAGATGTGCCAGAAACACGTGCCGGAGACGCCGGAAGCACCTGCCAAGCACGTTGGAACCACCTGCTCAACTCGCCTGAACCACCTGCCGGACATGCCAAAATCACCTGCCGACTACGCCAGAACCGCTTGGCGGACACTGCGGAAACACCTGTCGGGCCGGCTGGAACCACATCTCAGACGTGCCAGAAACGTGTTCATGAGATGCTGGAACCACACCCCGAACAGACGGATACCACCTGCCAGAATTGCCTGAACCACCAGCTGAGCACGCCGGAACCACCTGCTCGACTCACCGGTACCACCTCCATGACACGCCAAAATCACCTGCTGGGTATGCCAGAACCACTTGGCGGACACTCCGGTATCATCTGCCGGACATCCCGGAACCAGCTCTCAGACACACCAGAACCACGTGCCGGAGATGCCGGAAGCACCTGCCGAGCATGCCGGAGCCACCTGCTCGACTCGCCAGAAACACCTGCTGGACACGCCAAAATCACCTGCCGGGTATGCCAGAACCACCTGGCAGACACTACGGAATCACCTGCCGCGCATGCCGGAACCACCTCTCAGACGTGCCGGAAGCACGTGCCAGACACGCCGGAAACACATACTGGACAGACCGGAACCACCTGCCAAGAACGCCGGAGCCACCTGTTCGACTCGCTGGAACCACCTGCCGGACAGGCCAATATCAACTGCTGGCTATGCCAGAACCACCTGGGGGACGGTCCGGAATCACCTGCCCGCCATGGCGGAACCACCTCTCAGACGTACCAGAACCACCTGCCGGAGAAGCTGGAAACACGTCCTGGACAGTCTGGAACCACCTGCCGGCCAGCCTGAACCACCTGCCAAGCACAACGGAACAACCTGCCAGACACGCCAAAATCACCTGCGTGTTATGCCAGAACCACTTGGAGGACTCTCTGGGATGACCTGCCGGGCATGCCGGAACCACCTCTCAGACGTGCCAGAACCATGTGGCGGACAGTCCGGAATCACCTGTTGGGCATGCGCAACCACCTCTGAGACGTACCAGAACCACATGCCGTGCAGGCTGGAACCACCTACCGGACAGACCGGAATCACCTTTCGGGCATGCCGGAACCACCTGTCAGATGTGCCAGAAACACGTGCCGCAGACGCCAGAAGCACCTGCCAAGCACGTTGGAACCACCTGCTCAACTCGCCTGAACCACCAGCCGGACATGCCAAAATCACCTGCCGACTATGCCAGAACCACTTGGCGAACACTCCGGAATCACTTGCCGGGCATGCAGGAACCACCTCTCAGACATGCCAGAACCCCGTGCCAATGACCACGGAAGCACCAGCCGAGCACGCCGGAACCACCTGCTCGACTCGCCAGAACCACCTGCCGATCACGCAAAAATCACCTTCCGGCTACGCCAAAACCATTTGGTGAACACTTTGGAATCACCTGCCAGGCTTGCTGGAACCACCTGCCAGTCATGCCAAAATCACCTGCCAACTACGCCAGAACCGCTTGGCGGACACTGCGGAAACACCTGTCGGGCCGGCTGGAACCACATCTCAGACGTGCCAGAAACGTGTTCATGAGATGCTGGAACCACACCCCGAACAGACGGATACAAACTGCCAGAACCGCCTGAACCACCTGCTGAGCACGCCGGAACCACCTGCTCGACTCACCGGTACCACCTCCCTGACACGCCAAAATCACCTGCTGGGTATGCCAGAACCACTTGGCGGACACTCCGGAATCATCTGCCGGACATGCCGGAACCAGCTCTCAGACACACCAGAACCAAGTGCCGGAGACGCCGGAAACACCTGCCGAGCATGCCAGAGCCACCTGCTCGACTCACCAGAAACACCTGCCAGACACGCCAAAATCACCTGCCAGGTATACCAGAACCACCTGTCGGACACTACGGAATCACCTGCCGCGCATGCTGGAACCACCAGTCAGATGTGCCAGAAACACGTGCCGGAGACACCGGAAGCACCTGCTGAGCACGTCGCAACCACCTTCTCAACTCGCCTGAACCACCTGCCGGACACGCCAAAATCACCTGCCCGCTACACCAGCACCACTTCAGGGACAAGCCGGAATCACGTGAGGGGCATTCCGGCACAGCCTCTCAGACTGAACCTCGTGCCGGACACCACAGAACCACCTGTCGGACAGACCGGAACCACCTGCCGGACACGCCGGTACCACCGGCTCGACCTGCCGGAACGACCGCTGGACATGCAAAATCACCTGCCGGCTACGCCGGAAACACTTTGCGAACATTCCGGAATCACCTGCCCGGCATGCCGGAACCGCCTCTCAGATATGCCAGAACCACGTGCCAATGACCCCGGAAGCACCTGCCGAGCACGCCGGAACCACCTGCTCGACTCGCCAGAACCACCTGCCGGACACGCAAAAATCACCTGCCGGCTACGCCACAACCAGTTGGGGAACACTTCGGAATCACCTGCCGGGTTTGCTGGAACCACCTGCCGGTCATGCCAAAATCACCTGCCAACTACGCAAGTACCACTTGGCGGACACTGCAGAAACACCTGTCGGGCCGGCCGGAACCACATCTCAGACGTGCCAGAACCATGTGCATGAGATCCTGGAACCACACCCCGAACAGACGGAAAACACCTGCCAGACCCGTCTGAACAACCTGCCGAGCAGGCCGGAGCCACCTGCTCGACTCGCCGGAACCACCTACCTGACATGCCCAAATCACCAGCCGGGTATGCCAGAACCACTTGGCGGACACTCCGGAATCATCTGCCGGACATGCCGGAACCAGCTCTCAGACACACCAGAACCACGTGCCGGAGACGCCGGAAGCACCTGCCGAGCACGCCGGAGCCACCTGCTCGACTCGCCAGAAACACCTGCCGCACACGCCAAAATCACCTGCCGGGTACGCCAGAACCACCTGGCGGACACTCCAAAACCACCTGTCGCGCATGCCGGAACCACCTCTCAGACGTGCCGGAAGCACGTGCCGGACACGCCGGAAACACCTACCGGACAGACCGGAACCACCTGCCGAGCACGCCGGAGCCACCTGTTCGACTCGCTGGAACCACCTGCCGGACAGGCCAATATCAACTGCTGGCTATGCCAGAACCACCTGGGGGACGGTCCGGAATCACCTGCCCGCCATGGCGGAACCACCTCTCAGACGTACCAGAAGCACCTGCCGGAGAAGCTGGAAACACGTCCTGGACAGTCTGGAACCACCTGCCGGCCAAGCCTGAACCAACTGCCAAGCACAACGGAACAACCTGCCAGACACGCCAAAATCACCTGCGTGTTATGCCAGAACCACTTGGAGGACTCTCTGGGATGACCTGCCGGGCATGCCGGAACCACCTCTCAGACGTGCCAGAACCATGTGGCGGACAGTCCGGAATCACCTGTTGGGCATGCGCAACCACCTCTGAGACGTACCAGAACCACATGCCGTGCAGGCTGGAACCACCTACCGGACAGACCGGAATCACCTTTCGGGCATGCCGGAACCACCTGTCAGATGTGCCAGAAACACGTGCCGGAGACGCCGGAAGCACCTGCCAAGCACGTTGGAACCACCTGCTCAACTCGCCTGAACCACCTGCCGGACATGCCAAAATCACCTGCCGACTATGCCAGAACCACTTGGCGAACACTCCGCAATCACTTGCCGGGCATGCAGGAACCACCTCTCAGACATGCCAGAACCCCGTGCCAATGACCCCGGAAGCACCAGCCGAGCACGCCGGAACCACCTGCTCGACTCGCCAGAACCACCTGCCGATCACGCAAAAATCACCTGCCGGCTACGCCACAACCAGTTGGTGAACACTTTGGAATCACCTGCCAGGCTTGCTGGAACCACCTGCCAGTCATGCCAAAATCACCTGCCAACTACGCCAGAACCGCTTGGCGGACACTGCGGAAACACCTGTCGGGCCGGCTGGAACCACATCTCAGACGTGCCAGAAACGTGTTCATGAGATGCTGGAACCACACCCCGAACAGACGGATACCACCTGCCAGAACCGCCTGAACCACCTGCTGAGCACGCCGGAACCACCTGCTCGACTCACCGGTACCACCTCCCTGACACGCCAAAATCACCTGCTGGGTATGCCAGAACCACTTGGCGGACACTCCGGAATCATCTTCCGGACATGCCGGAACCAGCTCTCAGACACACCAGAACCAAGTGCCGGAGACGCCGGAAGCACCTTCCGAGCATGCAGGAGCCACCTGCTCGACTCGCCAGAAACACCTGCCGGACACGCCAAAATCACCTGCCGGGTATGCCAGAACCACCTGGCGGACACTACGGAATCACCTGACGCGCATGCCGGAACCACCTCTCAGACGTGCCGGAAGCACGTGCCAGACACGCCGGAAACACCTACCGGACAGACCGGAACCACCTGCCAAGAACGCCGGAGCCACCTGTTCGACTCGCTGGAACCACCTGCCGGACAGGCCAATATCAACTGCTGGCTATGCCAGAACCACCTGGGGGACAGTCCGGGATCACCTGCCAGCCATGGCGGAACCACCTCTCAGACGTACCAGAACCACCTGCCGGAGAAGCTGGAAACACGTCCTGGACAGACTGGAACCACGTGACGGCCATGCCTGAACCACCTGCCGAGCACGGCGGAACCACCTGCCGGACACGCCAAAATCACCTGCGGGCTACGCCAGAACCACTTGGCCGACTCTCCGAAATGACCTGCCGGGCATGTTGGAACCACCTCTCAGACGTGCCAGAAGCACGTGGCGGACAGTCCGGGATCACCTGTTGGGCATACGCAACCACCTCTGAGACGTACCAGAACCACGTGCCGTGCACGCCGGAACCACCTACCGGACAGACCGGAATCAACTTTTGGGCATGCCGGAACCACCAGTCAGATGTGCCAGAAAAACGTGCCGGAGACGCCGGAAGCACCTGCCGAGCACGTCGCAACCACCTGCTCAACTCGCCTGAACCACCTGCCGGACACGCCAAAATCACCTGCCCGCTACACCAGCACCACTTCGGGGACAAGCCGGAATCACGTGAGGGGCATGCCGGCACAGCCTCTCAGACTGAACCTCGTGCCGGACACCACAGAACCACCTGCCGGACAGACCGGAACCACCTGCCGGACACGCCGGAACCACCGGCTCGACCCGCCGGAACGACCGCTGGACATGCAAAATCACCTGCCGGCTACGCCGGAAACACTTGGCGAACACTCCGGAATCACCTGCCGGGCATGCCGGAACCACCTCTCAGATATGCCAGAACCACGTGCCAATGACCCCGGAAGCACCTGCCGAGCACGCCGGAACCACCTGCTCGACTCGCCAGAACCACCTGCCGGACACGCAAAAATCACCTGCCGGGTACGGCACAACCAGTTGGGGAACACTTCGGAATCACCTGCCGGGCTTGCTGGAACCACCTGCCGGTCATGCCAAAATCACCTGCCAACTACGCCAGTACCACTTGGCGGACACTGTGGAAACACCTGTCGGGCCGGCCGGAACCACATCTCAGACGTGCCAGAACCATGTGCATGAGATGCTGGAACCACACCCCGAAAAGACGGAAAACACCTGCCAGACCCGTCTGAACAACCTGCCAAGCACGCCGGAGCCACCTGCTCGACTCGCCGGAACCACCTACCTGACATGCCCAAATCACCAGCCGGGTATGCCAGAACCACTTGGCGGACACTCCGGAATCATCTTCCGGACATGCCGGAACCAGCTCTCAGACACACCAGAACCACGTGCCGGAGACGCCGGAAGCACCTGCCGAGCATGCCGGAGCCACCTGCTCGACTCGCCAGAAACACCTGCCGGACACGCCAAAATCACCTGCCGGGTACGCCAGAACCACCTGGCGGACACTCCGAAACCACCTGTCGCGCATGCCGGAACCACCTCTCAGACGTGCCGGAAGCACGTGCCGGACACGCCGGAAACACCTACCGGACAGACCGGAACCACCTGCCGAGCACGCCGGAGCCACCTGTTCGACTCGCTGGAACCACCTGCCGGACAGGCCAATATCAACTGCTGGCTATGCCAGAACCACCTGGGGGACGGTCCGGAATCACCTGCCCGCCATGGCGGAACCACCTCTCAGACGTACCAGAACCACCTGCCGGAGAAGCTGGAAACACGTCCTGGACAGTCTGGAACCACCTGCCGGCCAGCCTGAACCACCTGCCAAGCACAACGGAACAACCTGCCAGACACGCCAAAATCACCTGCGTGTTATGCCAGAACCACTTGGAGGACTCTCTGGGATGACCTGCCGGGCATGCCGGAACCACCTCTCAGACGTGCCAGAACCATGTGGCGGACAGTCCGGAATCACCTGTTGGGCATGCGCAACCACCTCTGAGACGTACCAGAACCACATGCCGTGCAGGCTGGAACCACCTACCGGACAGACCGGAATCACCTTTCGGGCATGCCGGAACCACCTGTCAGATGTGCCAGAAACACGTGCCGGAGACGCCAGAAGCACCTGCCAAGCACGTTGGAACCACCTGCTCAACTCGCCTGAACCACCAGCCGGACATGCCAAAATCACCTGCCGACTATGCCAGAACCACTTGGCGAACACTCCGGAATCACTTGCCGGGCATGCAGGAACCACCTCTCAGACATGCCAGAACCCCGTGCCAATGACCACGGAAGCACCAGCCGAGCACGCCGGAACCACCTGCTCGACTCGCCAGAACCACCTGCCGATCACGCAAAAATCACCTTCCGGCTACGCCAAAACCATTTGGTGAACACTTTGGAATCACCTGCCAGGCTTGCTGGAACCACCTGCCAGTCATGCCAAAATCACCTGCCAACTACGCCAGAACCGCTTGGCGGACACTGCGGAAACACCTGTCGGGCCGGCTGGAACCACATCTCAGACGTGCCAGAAACGTGTTCATGAGATGCTGGAACCACACCCCGAACAGACGGATACAAACTGCCAGAACCGCCTGAACCACCTGCTGAGCACGCCGGAACCACCTGCTCGACTCACCGGTACCACCTCCCTGACACGCCAAAATCACCTGCTGGGTATGCCAGAACCACTTGGCGGACACTCCGGAATCATCTGCCGGACATGCCGGAACCAGCTCTCAGACACACCAGAACCAAGTGCCGGCGACGCCGGAAACACCTGCCGAGCATGCCAGAGCCACCTGCTCGACTCACCAGAAACACCTGCCAGACACGCCAAAATCACCTGCCAGGTATACCAGAACCACCTGTCGGACACTACGGAATCACCTGCCGCGCATGCTGGAACCACCAGTCAGATGTGCCAGAAACACGTGCCGGAGACACCGGAAGCACCTGCTGAGCACGTCGCAACCACCTTCTCAACTCGCCTGAACCACCTGCCGGACACGCCAAAATCACCTGCCCGCTACACCAGCACCACTTCAGGGACAAGCCGGAATCACGTGAGGGGCATTCCGGCACAGCCTCTCAGACTGAACCTCGTGCCGGACACCACAGAACCACCTGTCGGACAGACCGGAACCACCTGCCGGACACGCCGGTACCACCGGCTCGACCTGCCGGAACGACCGCTGGACATGCAAAATCACCTGCCGGCTACGCCGGAAACACTTTGCGAACATTCCGGAATCACCTGCCCGGCATGCCGGAACCGCCTCTCAGATATGCCAGAACCACGTGCCAATGACCCCGGAAGCACCTGCCGAGCACGCCGGAACCACCTGCTCGACTCGCCAGAACCACCTGCCGGACACGCAAAAATCACCTGCCGGCTACGCCACAACCAGTTGGGGAACACTTCGGAATCACCTGCCGGGTTTGCTGGAACCACCTGCCGGTCATGCCAAAATCACTTGCCAACTACGCAAGTACCACTTGGCGGACACTGCAGAAACACCTGTCGGGCCGGCCGGAACCACATCTCAGACGTGCCAGAACCATGTGCATGAGATCCTGGAACCACACCCCGAACAGACGGAAAACACCTGCCAGACCCGTTTGAACAACCTGCCGAGCACGCCGGAGCCACCTGCTCGACTCGCCGGAACCACCTACCTGACATGCCCAAATCACCAGCCGGGTATGCCAGAACCACTTGGCGGACACTCCGGAATCATCTGCCGGACATGCCGGAACCAGCTCTCAGACACACCAGAACCACGTGCCGGAGACGCCGGAAGCACCTGCCGAGCACGCCGGAGCCACCTGCTCGACTCGCCAGAAACACCTGCCGCACACGCCAAAATCACCTGCCGGGTACGCCAGAACCACCTGGCGGACACTCCAAAACCACCTGTCGCGCATGCCGGAACCACCTCTCAGACGTGCCGGAAGCACGTGCCGGACACGCCGGAAACACCTACCGGACAGACCGGAACCACCTGCCGAGCACGCCGGAGCCACCTGTTCGACTCGCTGGAACCACCTGCCGGACAGGCCAATATCAACTGCTGGCTATGCCAGAACCACCTGGGGGACGGTCCGGAATCACCTGCACGCCATGGCGGAACCACCTCTCAGACGTACCAGAACCACCTGCCGGAGAAGCTGGAAACACGTCCTGGAGAGTCTGGAACCACCTGCCGGCCAAGCCTGAACCAACTGCCAAGCACAACGGAACAACCTGCCAGACACGCCAAAATCACCTGCGTGTTATGCCAGAACCACTTGGAGGACTCTCTGGGATGACCTGCCGGGCATGCCGGAACCACCTCTCAGACGTGCCAGAACCATGTGGCGGACAGTCCGGAATCACCTGTTGGGCATGCGCAACCACCTCTGAGACGTACCAGAACCACATGCCGTGCAGGCTGGAACCACCTACCGGACAGACCGGAATCACCTTTCGGGCATGCCGGAACCACCTGTCAGATGTGCCAGAAACACGTGCCGGAGACGCCGGAAGCACCTGCCAAGCACGTTGGAACCACCTGCTCAACTCGCCTGAACCACCTGCCGGACATGCCAAAATCACCTGCCGACTATGCCAGAACCACTTGGCGAACACTCCGGAATCACTTGCCGGGCATGCAGGAACCACCTCTCAGACATGCCAGAACCCCGTGCCAATGACCACGGAAGCACCAGCCGAGCACGCCGGAACCACCTGCTCGACTCGCCAGAAACACCTGCCGATCACGCAAAAATCACCTGCCGGCTACGCCACAACCAGTTGGTGAACACTTTGGAATCACCTGCCAGGCTTGCTGGAACCACCTGCCAGTCATGCCAAAATCACCTGCCAACTACGCCAGAACCGCTTGGCGGACACTGCGGAAACACCTGTCGGGCCGGCTGGAACCACATCTCAGACGTGCCAGAAACGTGTTCATGAGATGCTGGAACCACACCCCGAACAGACGGATACCACCTGCCAGAACCGCCTGAACCACCTGCTGAGCACGCCGGAACCACCTGCTCGACTCACCGGTACCACCTCCCTGACACGCCAAAATCACCTGCTGGGTATGCCAGAACCACTTGGCGGACACTCCGGAATCATCTGCCGGACATGCCGGAACCAGCTCTCAGACACACCAGAACCAAGTGCCGGAGACGCCGGAAGCACCTGCCGAGCATGCAGGAGCCACCTGCTCGACTCGCCAGAAACACCTGCCGGACACGCCAAAATCACCTGCCGGGTATGCCAGAACCACCTGGCGGACACTACGGAATCACCTGACGCGCATGCCGGAACCACCTCTCAGACGTGCCGGAAGCACGTGCCAGACACGCCGGAAACACCTACCGGACAGACCGGAACCACCTGCCAAGAACGCCGGAGCCACCTGTTCGACTCGCTGGAACCACCTGCCGGACAGGCCAATATCAACTGCTGGCTATGCCAGAACCACCTGGGGGACAGTCCGGGATCACCTGCCAGCCATGGCGGAACCACCTCTCAGACGTACCAGAACCACCTGCCGGAGAAGCTGGAAACACGTCCTGGACAGACTGGAACCACGTGACGGCCATGCCTGAACCACCTGCCGAGCACGGCGGAACCACCTGCCGGACACGCCAAAATCACCTGCGGGCTACGCCAGAACCACTTGGCCGACTCTCCGAAATGACCTGCCGGGCATGTTGGAACCACCTCTCAGACGTGCCAGAAGCACGTGGCGGACAGTCCGGGATCACCTGTTGGGCATACGCAACCACCTCTGAGACGTACCAGAACCACGTGCCGTGCACGCCGGAACCACCTACCGGACAGACCGGAATCAACTTTTGGGCATGCCGGAACCACCAGTCAGATGTGCCAGAAAAACGTGCCGGAGACGCCGGAAGCACCTGCCGAGCACGTCGCAACCACCTGCTCAACTCGCCTGAACCACCTGCCGGACACGCCAAAATCACCTGCCCGCTACACCAGCACCACTTCGGGGACAAGCCGGAATCACGTGAGGGGCATGCCGGCACAGCCTCTCAGACTGAACCTCGTGCCGGACACCACAGAACCACCTGCCGGACAGACCGGAACCACCTGCCGGACACGCCGGAACCACCGGCTCGACCCGCCGGAACGACCGCTGGACATGCAAAATCACCTGCCGGCTACGCCGGAAACACTTGGCGAACACTCCGGAATCACCTGCCGGGCATGCCGGAACCACCTCTCAGATATGCCAGAACCACGTGCCAATGACCCCGGAAGCACCTGCCGAGCACGCCGGAACCACCTGCTCGACTCGCCAGAACCACCTGCCGGACACGCAAAAATCACCTGCCGGGTACGGCACAACCAGTTGGGGAACACTTCGGAATCACCTGCCGGGCTTGCTGGAACCACCTGCCGGTCATGCCAAAATCACCTGCCAACTACGCCAGTACCACTTGGCGGACACTGTGGAAACACCTGTCGGGCCGGCCGGAACCACATCTCAGACGTGCCAGAACCATGTGCATGAGATGCTGGAACCACACCCCGAAAAGACGGAAAACACCTGCCAGACCCGTCTGAACAACCTGCCAAGCACGCCGGAGCCACCTGCTCGACTCGCCGGAACCACCTACCTGACATGCCCAAATCACCAGCCGGGTATGCCAGAACCACTTGGCGGACACTCCGGAATCATCTTCCGGACATGCCGGAACCAGCTCTCAGACACACCAGAACCACGTGCCGGAGACGCCGGAAGCACCTGCCGAGCATGCCGGAGCCACCTGCTCGACTCGCCAGAAACACCTGCCGGACACGCCAAAATCACCTGCCGGGTACGCCAGAACCACCTGGCGGACACTCCGAAACCACCTGTCGCGCATGCCGGAACCACCTCTCAGACGTGCCGGAAGCACGTGCCGGACACGCCGGAAACACCTACCGGACAGACCGGAACCACCTGCCGAGCACGCCGGAGCCACCTGTTCGACTCGCTGGAACCACCTGCCGGACAGGCCAATATCAACTGCTGGCTATGCCAGAACCACCTGGGGGACGGTCCGGAATCACCTGCCCGCCATGGCGGAACCACCTCTCAGACGTACCAGAACCACCTGCCGGAGAAGCTGGAAACACGTCCTGGACAGTCTGGAACCACCTGCCGGCCAAGCCTGAACCAACTGCCAAGCACAACGGAACAACCTGCCAGACACGCCAAAATCACCTGCGTGTTATGCCAGAACCACTTGGAGGACTCTCTGGGATGACCTGCCGGGCATGCCGGAACCACCTCTCAGACGTGCCAGAACCATGTGGCGGACAGTCCGGAATCACCTGTTGGGCATGCGCAACCACCTCTGAGACGTACCAGAACCACATGCCGTGCAGGCTGGAACCACCTACCGGACAGACCGGAATCACCTTTCGGGCATGCCGGAACCACCTGTCAGATGTGCCAGAAACACGTGCCGGAGACGCCGGAAGCACCTGCCAAGCACGTTGGAACCACCTGCTCAACTCGCCTGAACCACCTGCCGGACATGCCAAAATCACCTGCCGACTATGCCAGAACCACTTGGCGAACACTCCGGAATCACTTGCCGGGCATGCAGGAACCACCTCTCAGACATGCCAGAACCCCGTGCCAATGACCACGGAAGCACCAGCCGAGCACGCCGGAACCACCTGCTCGACTCGCCAGAAACACCTGCCGATCACGCAAAAATCACCTGCCGGCTACGCCACAACCAGTTGGTGAACACTTTGGAATCACCTGCCAGGCTTGCTGGAACCACCTGCCAGTCATGCCAAAATCACCTGCCAACTACGCCAGAACCGCTTGGCGGACACTGCGGAAACACCTGTCGGGCCGGCTGGAACCACATCTCAGACGTGCCAGAAACGTGTTCATGAGATGCTGGAACCACACCCCGAACAGACGGATACCACCTGCCAGAACCGCCTGAACCACCTGCTGAGCACGCCGGAACCACCTGCTCGACTCACCGGTACCACCTCCCTGACACGCCAAAATCACCTGCTGGGTATGCCAGAACCACTTGGCGGACACTCCGGAATCATCTGCCGGACATGCCGGAACCAGCTCTCAGACACACCAGAACCAAGTGCCGGAGACGCCGGAAGCACCTGCCGAGCATGCAGGAGCCACCTGCTCGACTCGCCAGAAACACCTGCCGGACACGCCAAAATCACCTGCCGGGTATGCCAGAACCACCTGGCGGACACTACGGAATCACCTGACGCGCATGCCGGAACCACCTCTCAGACGTGCCGGAAGCACGTGCCAGACACGCCGGAAACACCTACCGGACAGACCGGAACCACCTGCCAAGAACGCCGGAGCCACCTGTTCGACTCGCTGGAACCACCTGCCGGACAGGCCAATATCAACTGCTGGCTATGCCAGAACCACCTGGGGGACAGTCCGGGATCACCTGCCAGCCATGGCGGAACCACCTCTCAGACGTACCAGAACCACCTGCCGGAGAAGCTGGAAACACGTCCTGGACAGACTGGAACCACGTGACGGCCATGCCTGAACCACCTGCCGAGCACGGCGGAACCACCTGCCGGACACGCCAAAATCACCTGCGGGCTACGCCAGAACCACTTGGCCGACTCTCCGAAATGACCTGCCGGGCATGTTGGAACCACCTCTCAGACGTGCCAGAAGCACGTGGCGGACAGTCCGGGATCACCTGTTGGGCATACGCAACCACCTCTGAGACGTACCAGAACCACGTGCCGTGCACGCCGGAACCACCTACCGGACAGACCGGAATCAACTTTTGGGCATGCCGGAACCACCAGTCAGATGTGCCAGAAAAACGTGCCGGAGACGCCGGAAGCACCTGCCGAGCACGTCGCAACCACCTGCTCAACTCGCCTGAACCACCTGCCGGACACGCCAAAATCACCTGCCCGCTACACCAGCACCACTTCGGGGACAAGCCGGAATCACGTGAGGGGCATGCCGGCACAGCCTCTCAGACTGAACCTCGTGCCGGACACCACAGAACCACCTGCCGGACAGACCGGAACCACCTGCCGGACACGCCGGAACCACCGGCTCGACCCGCCGGAACGACCGCTGGACATGCAAAATCACCTGCCGGCTACGCCGGAAACACTTGGCGAACACTCCGGAATCACCTGCCGGGCATGCCGGAACCACCTCTCAGATATGCCAGAACCACGTGCCAATGACCCCGGAAGCACCTGCCGAGCACGCCGGAACCACCTGCTCGACTCGCCAGAACCACCTGCCGGACACGCAAAAATCACCTGCCGGGTACGGCACAACCAGTTGGGGAACACTTCGGAATCACCTGCCGGGCTTGCTGGAACCACCTGCCGGTCATGCCAAAATCACCTGCCAACTACGCCAGTACCACTTGGCGGACACTGTGGAAACACCTGTCGGGCCGGCCGGAACCACATCTCAGACGTGCCAGAACCATGTGCATGAGATGCTGGAACCACACCCCGAAAAGACGGAAAACACCTGCCAGACCCGTCTGAACAACCTGCCAAGCACGCCGGAGCCACCTGCTCGACTCGCCGGAACCACCTACCTGACATGCCCAAATCACCAGCCGGGTATGCCAGAACCACTTGGCGGACACTCCGGAATCATCTTCCGGACATGCCGGAACCAGCTCTCAGACACACCAGAACCACGTGCCGGAGACGCCGGAAGCACCTGCCGAGCATGCCGGAGCCACCTGCTCGACTCGCCAGAAACACCTGCCGGACACGCCAAAATCACCTGCCGGGTACGCCAGAACCACCTGGCGGACACTCCGAAACCACCTGTCGCGCATGCCGGAACCACCTCTCAGACGTGCCGGAAGCACGTGCCGGACACGCCGGAAACACCTACCGGACAGACCGGAACCACCTGCCGAGCACGCCGGAGCCACCTGTTCGACTCGCTGGAACCACCTGCCGGACAGGCCAATATCAACTGCTGGCTATGCCAGAACCACCTGGGGGACGGTCCGGAATCACCTGCCCGCCATGGCGGAACCACCTCTCAGACGTACCAGAACCACCTGCCGGAGAAGCTGGAAACACGTCCTGGACAGTCTGGAACCACCTGCCGGCCAAGCCTGAACCAACTGCCAAGCACAACGGAACAACCTGCCAGACACGCCAAAATCACCTGCGTGTTATGCCAGAACCACTTGGAGGA
Organism: Equus przewalskii; assembly: GCF_037783145.1. Taxonomy (NCBI): domain Eukaryota; kingdom Metazoa; phylum Chordata; class Mammalia; order Perissodactyla; family Equidae; genus Equus; species Equus przewalskii. The sequence goes on along the minus strand of NW_027227722.1, from coordinate 1,500 downwards.
CTCTCTGGGATGACCTGCCGGGCATGCCGGAACCACCTCTCAGACGTGCCAGAACCATGTGGCGGACAGTCCGGAATCACCTGTTGGGCATGCGCAACCACCTCTGAGACGTACCAGAACCACATGCCGTGCAGGCTGGAACCACCTACCGGACAGACCGGAATCACCTTTCGGGCATGCCGGAACCACCTGTCAGATGTGCCAGAAACACGTGCCGGAGACGCCGGAAGCACCTGCCAAGCACGTTGGAACCACCTGCTCAACTCGCCTGAACCACCTGCCGGACATGCCAAAATCACCTGCCGACTATGCCAGAACCACTTGGCGAACACTCCGGAATCACTTGCCGGGCATGCAGGAACCACCTCTCAGACATGCCAGAACCCCGTGCCAATGACCACGGAAGCACCAGCCGAGCACGCCGGAACCACCTGCTCGACTCGCCAGAAACACCTGCCGATCACGCAAAAATCACCTGCCGGCTACGCCACAACCAGTTGGTGAACACTTTGGAATCACCTGCCAGGCTTGCTGGAACCACCTGCCAGTCATGCCAAAATCACCTGCCAACTACGCCAGAACCGCTTGGCGGACACTGCGGAAACACCTGTCGGGCCGGCTGGAACCACATCTCAGACGTGCCAGAAACGTGTTCATGAGATGCTGGAACCACACCCCGAACAGACGGATACCACCTGCCAGAACCGCCTGAACCACCTGCTGAGCACGCCGGAACCACCTGCTCGACTCACCGGTACCACCTCCCTGACACGCCAAAATCACCTGCTGGGTATGCCAGAACCACTTGGCGGACACTCCGGAATCATCTGCCGGACATGCCGGAACCAGCTCTCAGACACACCAGAACCAAGTGCCGGAGACGCCGGAAGCACCTGCCGAGCATGCAGGAGCCACCTGCTCGACTCGCCAGAAACACCTGCCGGACACGCCAAAATCACCTGCCGGGTATGCCAGAACCACCTGGCGGACACTACGGAATCACCTGACGCGCATGCCGGAACCACCTCTCAGACGTGCCGGAAGCACGTGCCAGACACGCCGGAAACACCTACCGGACAGACCGGAACCACCTGCCAAGAACGCCGGAGCCACCTGTTCGACTCGCTGGAACCACCTGCCGGACAGGCCAATATCAACTGCTGGCTATGCCAGAACCACCTGGGGGACAGTCCGGGATCACCTGCCAGCCATGGCGGAACCACCTCTCAGACGTACCAGAACCACCTGCCGGAGAAGCTGGAAACACGTCCTGGACAGACTGGAACCACGTGACGGCCATGCCTGAACCACCTGCCGAGCACGGCGGAACCACCTGCCGGACACGCCAAAATCACCTGCGGGCTACGCCAGAACCACTTGGCCGACTCTCCGAAATGACCTGCCGGGCATGTTGGAACCACCTCTCAGACGTGCCAGAAGCACGTGGCGGACAGTCCGGGATCACCTGTTGGGCATACGCAACCACCTCTGAGACGTACC